>NC_088360.1:140300057-140302557 GCF_034508935.2 Berghia stephanieae | reverse complement strand
ATCCAATTGAGAGACAAATATGGATTAGTGCACTGCCAAATAATATCGATTCGAGTGATGTTGCAGACTATATGGGTATCTGTGCCAATCATTGGCATCATGATGCTCCTATGAGACGGAAATCAAGGTATCCTTCACCTGCTATTCCTCCAAATAAATGGCTAAATACAATACCCCCTTCTTGTTTGCGAAAAACAGCACCATCTCGTCAGACATTAAATTCGACAAGTGAATTTAGAGACAGGCTTCAGGATATTGATGAGTTATCAATTTTTCTTAAGAAAGATTTACTTGAAAATACAGAAAATGAGTTGGGAAAAAACTTTAAAGATTATTTTGTTCAAGAGATTTCCTCTAATGGTGTTGTTGGACTGTCTTCAGATTCTGAGTTTAGTCTTCATAGCCGTGCTAGGATCGGTATGGTCCACTCATTTAGTATCTACTTTACAGTTAAAGAGGTGAACGATGATCACAGCATCAGGTCAATTCAATATGAGGGTTTATTTGGAATTAAACAAAGCCAACACCAGACTTTCTCAGATGGAACCTTAAAGCGTTGGAGTGAACTTACAGAAATACTTCGATTCTACACACTGGACTCCCAACTAGAAGGTGAGTTAACCTACTATTTTAATTTTTAAATGCGTTAGCGTCAGTTTTATTATCAACGTGAACATAATAATAATAATAATAATAATAATAATAATAATAATAATAATAATAATAATAATAATAATAATAATAATAAACAATAATGATAATGATAATAATGATGTTGATGATGATGATGATGATGATGATGATGATGATGATGATGATGATGATGATGATGATGATGATGATGACGATGATGATGATAAGAAGAACTATTACCCTTGTTGTGTTGCTGTTGTTTTTGATTCGTTATAGATTCACGAAATTAAAATTTTGAAATGCATTTTAAAAATAAAATTCATTGTTTCCAATCATGTATCGTCTATTTCATTATCTTCTACTTTTTTTTTCATTGCAGATGAAGAAAATGAATCCTCATTAGAGAAGTCTAAGGCTATCCAGAACTTTATAGAACGCCAGATTCAGCTCCTGAATGCTCAGAAAAATCAACGGATTTACTTTCCAGATGATTTAATTCTTGCTTTTTCGTGGTCCACGAGGTCAAGAGTGCTATATTCTTCTTTACGTGGTCACCTTTATCTCCCTTCTAAGTTCCACCCTGGGAAAAATTACACGACAAACCAAAAATGTAGCAGATTTCACCATCTATTCTAAATTTTTCCAATAGCAGGAACTACGAAGCAGAGCGTGTGTTGTGCCAAACTCTGAGTTAACAGAGTATTTTAATTCTAGGGACAGGGATGGTTTATCTTCACTGTGCGAGTTGTTTTTAGAATTTTCACTCCTTTCATATTGTTTCTTTGTTAACAATAAATCAAAAATATGTAGGGCAAGATTAGCCGTAATTCTTGGCAATTTTGCAGAGACATTTGCAATCGATGTGTGTGTTCCTGTAAAGGCTATTCTATGCCTGTCCAATATATTTAAGAAGAGATTTTCAATTTTCAATTCGAAGAAGCAGTCGGATAAAGGAAGATGAACAAACTGAGGTCACAGTAATTATTATATCAGCTCTATTTCTCTGTGGATATCCATTTATCATCCTCATTATCATCATCATCATCATCAGCATCATCAACATCATCAGCATCATCATCAGTCCCACCACTGCCAACATCACCGTCTTTGCAACCATCATTATATTCATCTTTATTCACCACCACTACTTCCCCCACCACCACCACCATCATCATTATCATTATCATCATCTTTGTCATTATCTATCAGAATCATTATTGTCAATATATATTAGCATCAGTAATCACCGCAATCACCTTCACTTTCTTCATCATTGTCATTAATATATCAGTATCATCTTTATTGCCCTCACCACCATCAATATCATCATCATCTTCACCTTCATCATCATCATCATCATCATCATCATCATCATCATTTTTCCATCACTACCAGCATAATAGTCTTTGCGATCATCATCATATCCATCTTTATTCACCACCACTACCGCCACCATCCTATTTAAATTATTAGCATCATTATTATCATCTTCATTCGTAGTCTACGTCACTATTTATCAGTGTCATCATTATTGTCATCACAAGCATTAATATCACCATTATTTTCACCTTCATCATTATTGTCATTATCTATCAGCATCGTCTTTATTACGTTCACCTTCTTTACCATTGTCATTATCTAACAGCATCATCTTTATTGCCATCACCACTAATATCATCTTCATCTTCATCATATCTCCATTATCTACCAACCCCAGCTTTATTGTCGACACCATCATCAATGTCATCACCAACTTCACCTTCATCATAATCGTCATTATCTATCACCATCATCGTTTCACCAGTATCATCACCAGCACCATTATCTTCACTACCACAACCATCAACCTCACCAACGTATATTATCA
>NC_088360.1:140275057-140297557 GCF_034508935.2 Berghia stephanieae | reverse complement strand
CTGCTTCACGCTATATATAGAAAGCGGGATAAAAATCAGGCTCCATGGGTCCGGCATGGCTCTGAAGGGCAACTTAAAAAAAAAGAATTGGATAGGTTCGATTATTTTTGGGACAGAGACAACGCTGTTAACGACCAGGTATTAATTTTTACACCTGAGTACAGTGAGAGAATGTGAGTAAAAAGCCCATTTCCAATGACTCAACTTTGAGCCGAGCGAGGCTTGAACCCAGGACTTTCCGATCCGAAATAATCGATAATATGTGATCCTCCGTCTCAAAACGGTATTATATCGGGATGATTCAGACCCCAGAAAGTGAATTTAGAGATAGAATGATGAGAAATTGGACCTTAAAAGTTTTTGTAAAGCAAGAAATAGTATTTATACTCCAGCATGACGTAGAGAAATTAAACCCAAGTTTTATATTTGTGGCAATGAATTCAATTTCCCTAACCGAGTGTATCCCGACATAATACCGCTTTGAGACGGCGGGTCACATATTATTATGAAGTAAAATCTCTCTGCCCAAAGTATGAAAGCGTTTATTCATTGTATACATATGTCTGTATGGCCCAGTCAGCGGGGCGTGGAGTCTATCATATAATATTATCATAGTATTGTTGGATGTGGTTGAGAAACATCTTTATTGAGGGAACAAAACATTACATTGCATTCAACTGCTGTACTGTATTACTCCTTTCAAACACATGCGGCAATCCCCAAATTAATCCTTTGATGACCTTCATCATGACTAATGCCCCAATTGATGTTATCAATATTATAATATTATAGGGAATGAGATTAGCGGAAGAGTAGCGTCCCTTGATTGGACGTCACGGGCGGAAAAGTTATTAGAGAGAGAGAACGTCATGTTGGTTGTGCGCATGCGCCTCTCGTCCTCGCTTCCGGTGAAAGCGGCATGAGACACTTCACCGACAGCGAGGACGAGAGAGACGCATGCGCAAAACCATTTTGACGTTCTCTCTGTAAGGTGACGTCCACTCAAGGGACGCTACTCTTCAGCTAATCTCATTCCCTATTATAAATCTTGTACTTGCAAAAACCTCTTCTAAAGTAGTGACAAAAGATGGTTTGTATGAAATTCATGTTGTTAAAACACCCACGTTATATCGTCAATGACATTGATGGAGGCATCAATAAATTCAATTGTGATCCAAGGCCTATCACCATGTCTTAAGATTTTATCCCTTTTTCTCTTAAGGAGTGACAAAGCTCTAAGCTGACGGTAGGAGACGGAACGACTCAATGTAAGAATGAGTTATATGTCAAAATTAACATCTTTTTGGCGACATTAAATTGTTTGATATTATTGGTCACAAATTAGGAGAATGAATCACATGTTGATCTAAACCAGAAAATATTTAGAGAACCCCCCCCCCCCCCCCCCCCGGAGCGAGGACGAGAGACGCTTCCGCACAACCAACATGACGTTCTCTCTCTAATAACTTTTCCGCCGGTGACGTCACAGACTATGGGTGACGTCCAATCAAGGGACGCTACTCTTCCGCTAATCTCATTCCCTATTATTTACACATTGAAGCAACGGCATAGAAATTTACACAATAATGTGACCATCCCCAAAATAGTTTGATGATTTCCCCGTAATAATACGCTTCAACAGTCGCAACGTCACTTCCCTCGTAATGACGCATGGTAACTTAGTAACTGGCTCTAAACTATCGGAACAATGGCGGACGCCCTTATGAAATATTTCTCCAACGAGCATAAAAGCGTAACCAGAGGAAAAAAAATCATTTCTAAATCTGATCATGTTTTGACTTTTACACATTCTGATCACAAGACATATGAAAAGATCTAGCCAGCACGATGAATAAAAAGTAATGATTTTCTTTGTTTAGAACCACGATGGCCGCCGTTGCTGGGCGACGTGACAACAGACTATTGAATCCTATTACTAAAAGTCCCATTGAGACTATCAATTCACAAATCTTGTGCTTACCAATTCCATAAATATCAATCGTAACCATGACAACACAAAGCAACATCCTATACTACAGCTCAAAGAAATAAATAACAATGTAAAATTGAATGTAAGCTTCAATTTAGTATACTATACGAAAACAGATAAAATGGACGTTTCGGGTTTCCCCTTTATCAGCAAAACAGGATGAATGAAACACTACAGACGATGAATGAGATAATGTGACATTATTTATTCCTATTCTAAAGTAGCGACAAAAAATGGTTTAATATAATTTATTATTTTATCCTAAACACCTACGTAAACATCAAAGACATTGTCAATAAATGCTTGTTATAATATACAATTTATACACACAATAAACTTTTGAAATCCATTATTAGTTTTTACAGTGTATAGGGAGTGAGATTAGAGGAAAAGTAGCGTCCCTTGATTGGACGTCACCAGCAGAAAAGTTATTAGAGAGAGAACGTTATGTTGGTTGTGCTTATGCGTCTCTCGTCCTCGCTTCCGCGCAAAACCATCATGACGTTCTCTATGTGAGGTGACGTCCAATCAAGGGACGCTACTCTTCCACTAATCTCATTCCCTATTTCATAATGGACAAAAAGAGGTGTGACTCATCTATAACAAACACTAGCAAGCCAGAATATGCTTCAACAGTCATGACGTCACTTCCATCGTAGTGACGCATAGTAACTTAGCAACTGGCTCTAAACCATAGGAACAATTGCGGAAGCCCTAATGAAATATTTCTCCGACGAGCATAAAAGTGTATCCAGATGAGAAAAAACATTATAAATATGATCATGTTTTGACTTTTACACATTCTGATCACATTACATATGCAAAGTTCTAGCCAGCATGAAGAATAAAAAGTACCGATTTTCTTTGTTTAGAACCACTCTGAGCGCCGTTGCTGGGCGACGTGACATCAGACTATTGAATCCAATTGTGCGGCTATCATAATATGGTCTAATGGTATGACACTCGCATTCGGATCGGAAGGTCCAGTGTTCGAGTCCCGCTCTAAGCGGCCCCTCACCGTACTCAGGTGTAAAATGAATACATACCGTTTACAATATTGTCTCGGACTCCCTGTCTACCTACCCAGCAGTGATTGGGTAGCTGAATTTGTTAGATCTGGCGAAAAAGTACTTTGCGATAGACTAGCCTCCTATCCAAAGGGTAGAAAGCAATTGCTATTGTCCGTTTCACAATATAGAAACCGTGTGAAAAACTCCGGGCCTAATGGCTCTGAAGGACTACTTAAAAAAAAAAACTCTCTCATTACCAGCCATTTTCAGAATTTTTCATGAAACTTCAAACCCACCCAACACAAAAATATTTTTTTTTCTACTCAAACAGAAAAGGAACAAGAACATTATATACATATAATTGTCCAGTGTCTATTTTTTTCGCTATAACAAAGTATTTTCTTTATAATTTGTGATGTACAAAGGATATAGCTCAATAGACATTCTCAAAAAGCCATGAAAACATATCTTTTCAGGAAATATTTACTTAATTGAATTTTAAATGTATTGTATGTGACATTTATATTGATGATGTATTGATGCCCTTTTATGCTCTTAATTGTTTTGATACCTTGGTTGAATTGTTGTTTTTTTTTTTGTTGTTGTTTTTTTTAAAAGCGCTTTGAGGTTTCGACGAAAGGCGCTATATAAATATGCTTATTATTATTATTATTATTATTATTTTTATTATTATATTATTATTATTATTATTATTATTATTATTATTATATTATTATTATTATTATTATTATTATTATTATAATATCAGAATGAGAAAACTGTTGGTTGTATCGTAACGAATGTGACGATTTTCCTATGGATGGTAAGGAAAGGGTTAAGCTGACCAAACATTTGTCTCCATTTTTTTGGCTAAAAATCAATCGTGACTTGTGATCATCAAGATATTCAATCTACAACAAAACATATCTAGGGTATTCTAAATAAGTGACGCGAGATGTTTTCATATTGTTTTCCAGAACATTCGATGTCATGATATCATCAAATTAATACATCGATGAAGTCCTGAAACTCTCGTGGGAATAGACAATTGTCACGCTATGGGTTTTATTTTTGGTGCGGCTATGTGGTCTAGTGGTAGGACACTCGCTTTCGGATCGGAAGGTCCTGGATTCGAGCCCCGCGCTCGGGGCGCATAGTTGAGTCCTTGGAAAAGGCTCTTTACTCACATTCTCTCACCGTACTCAGGTGTAAAATGAGTATCTGGCCGTTAACAGCGTTGTCTTTGTCCGAAAACTTGTAATATCACCTAACAGGCGCCATGTCCCGTCCTATATGTTAAATGTTACTGTTGATCACGGACCCCTTGTAAAGCGCTTTGAGCACATTTAGTGGATATTGCGCTATATAAAGCTCAATTTTTAAAATTTATTATTTTTCAATTTGGAAAAAAAAAAGGGGGGGGGGGGGTTCTTTTCTAGATTAAATGATGTTAAAAAAGACAAAAAAAAAAAAAAACCCCAAAAACTTGAGCTTTTATATAGTGCAATATCCATTAAAGTGCTCAAAGTGTTTTACGAGGGTTATCTGAGACAACAGCAACACGTAACATGTAGGACGTGACATGACGCTTGTTAGGCGATATTATTACAATTTTTTTTTTCGGACAGAGACAACGCTGTTAACGGCGAGGTACTCATTTTACACCTGAGTTAGTTCAAGAGGCAAAGTTTCCCCTTTAGGCGAAGTTACCCCTAGTTGACGGATATCTTCACAAATAGGTATTAGGGCTAGCCCACACCGGAGACTGACGACCGACGACCCGGCACTAAAAATGACAAAATACTAACAATAAAGAAAAGAGCCGCTAGACCTACTACCCATACCGAGTTCGAAAAAACCCCAACAAAAACAGCAGAGAACGTCGGGTGCTTGGTATGGCTGGGTAGGTCTAGCGGCTATTCTCTTTATTCTTAGTATTTTGTCCATGCCTGACGTCTTTATCCGGAAGACGGCAGTCAAAGGACGGCAGTGCCGGGTCTTCGGAGTCAGTTTCCGGTGTGGGTTAACCCTAAGCATCATCTACTAATACAAATCGCTGCTCCGAAGCGGTAGAAGCTGGAAAGAAAGAAATATTTAATTTATCACCTTAAAGCAATTCATGAAATAGAATCGTATCTCTACATCAGACAATCCCTAAGTCTTTTGATGACTTACGTCATAAATTATCTCCCTTTGAAGTCATCGCCACATATAAATTTCAAACATTGTCGGAAAGCGTCAATTGTAACTAACACCGTATTACAACCACAAAACTTGTTCATTTAACAGATGTTTTTATATTGTTCTCCATCGCCCACGATACCACTCAATCCAAATTATATGACTATTGTGTGATGTCATTTAACATTTAAAGGCAATTAACACGCAATGATTTTTTTTTTGTAATTTAAAGATGTTTTCATCCGTATCTTGTAATGGACAATTATTATTATTATTATTATTATTATTATTATTATTATTATTATTATTATTATTATTATTATTATTATTATTATTATTATTATTATTATTATATATTATTATTATTATTATCATCATTATTATTATTATTATCAACATCATCATCATCATCATCATCATCATCATCATTGTTATTATTATTATTATTATTATTATTATTTTTATTATTATTATTATCATTGTTATTATTATCATAACTACTTCTACTACTACCACTACTACTACTACTACTACTACTACTACTACTACTATCTTACTACTACTACTACTACTACTACTACTACTACTACTACTACTACTACTACTACTACTACTACTACTACTACTATACACTACTACTACTACTACTATACTACTACTACTACTACTACTACTACTACTACTACTACTACTACTACTACTACTACTACTACTACTACTACTACTATAATTATTATTATTATTAATAATATATATTCTTTATCCATGTACCTACTCGAGTCATTAGTCATATTGCTAAATGTGCCCAAAACAACCTGCATCATAAAAAAATGGTAGGGCTTTGAAGAATCAGACATCAGAATAGATTATTCTGTCACATAAACAAATCAGCATGTTAACATTTATTTTTAAAAATTATATCCAATCGTTGAACAGCAACAAATCACGTGATCGATGACTCGGTTTGACGAAAACCCGAATGCGGATGGCTCCCATTGTGTCAGGAGTGTGAGAATGGACATATTATAGGTGATAATTAGTCTTTTTTTCAATTGCTGTCGTTGGAAGTGTTGTTGTTGTTGTTGTTGTTGTTGTTGTTGTTGTTGTTGTTGTTGATTATGATGATGAAATGTGTATTTATTAAACAACTATTGAGTTTAACCATCGAAATAATTCTCCTTCTCATATCATCCTCATTATCACCACCCCTTTTTCTTTTTCTTCTTCTTCTTCTTCTACTTCTTCTTCTACTACTACTACTACTACTACTACTACTACTACTACTACTACTACTACTACTACTACTACTACTACTACTACTACTACTACTACAACTACTACTACTACTGTTACTACTACTACTACAACCACTACCACCACCACCACCACCACTACTACCACCACCACCACCACTACCACCACCACCACTATCACTACAATCACCAGCACCATCACCATCATCCTTATCATCCATCATCCTCATCATTCATTATCAACATGAATTTTATTTTACAATCATCATTGTCAAAGTTGCCTTATTGTTATTATGAAACATCACCATCACAGTTATATAACCATCATCATCATCATCATCATCATCATCATCATCATCATCATCATCATCATCATCCTCATCATCATCATCATCATCATCATCCTCACCTGACCTAGAAATAAAAGACAACATGGAGACAGAAGGCCAGGGAGGGGGGGGGGGTGGTAGGGGGGTTAAGAAAGCCTGTGACTAAAGAAACGGAGATTGGAGAGGTGAGGGGGGTTGGCGTTAAAGCAGGGGGCCCTTTTTGTAGTGGTCTTTTGTCTGACCAACGTCCAGTCCAAAGGATTAACAAGTTGGCATGGAGGAAATCTAGAACGAGAGACATGGTATTTCCTTGACGAGCGTCTAGACAGATTGGCCATAAATTATAGGCATGCCTGACAGAGATGAGAAGGGAAATGTTTATTACTGTAAAACATGCGATCTTAAAGAGTTGTTTTTTTTTTTCATCATTGTAATTTATGATGTCTTTGTGGTTTGACAAGGAGTCGTTGTCACGTCACAATCGCGTCACGAATAGAACATCTTGTCCAACACGTACAAATTACAATAATATCAAGCATGTACAATTATCTGGTCTGTCATTGCTTCAAGGAATCTTATTCTGTCGGACACTAAAATTGAAATGTGACCACAAAAAAAAATAATTAAAGCAGCCAAAAAAAAAAAAAAAACCCCAAACAAACAAAAGAAGACAACGAAAAAAAATCAAACAAACAAACAAACAAACAAAATAAGAAAACAAAACAAAACGAAAAAACAATAAATAAACAATAACAAAAAAACAAACAAACAAACAAAAAAAAAAACAAAAGAAAAAAAAAACAAAAGCAAAAATAAAAAACAAACCAAAAAAAACAAACAAAACAAAACAAACAAACAAAACAACAAAAAACAAACATAAAAACTATAACAGTAAAACGACCCGTCCATTTTGGCCAGATAATTTTTATTTATAAATCAAAAAAATGTCTGAAAATGCCAAATTAGGGTGTACCCAAAACCAAAGAGGTATTGTGTAATGTAATAAGTTTCAACAGTCGTAACGTCACTTCCTTCTCTTTCGTAATGACTCATGGTAACTTAGTAACTGGCTCTAAACTACGGGAACATTGGCGGACGTCCTTATGAAATACTTCTCCGACGAGCATAAAAGTATATCCAGAAAGAGAAAAACATAAATCTGATCAGGTTTTGACTTTTATACATTCTGATCACATGACATGTGAAAAAGTTATAGCGAGCATGAAGAATAAAAAAGCACCGATTTTCTTTGTTTAGAACCAAGCTGCTGGTTGCTGGACGGACGTGACATCAGACTATTGAATCAAATGAATTGCTTTACTTCATTTTAAAATCAAACAGTTAGGCATGGCCTTCTTCGCGAATTGTTCATGGGAACGTTTGATGATCTTGAAGTAAAAGCACTCAATGAATTTGGGACTGTGTCCAAAGGTCGATTTTGTAACGTTCCCACAGAAAATACTCCAATACGCTTCAACAGTCGTAACGTCACTTCCCTCGTAATGACGCATGGTAACTGGTTCTAAACTATCGGAACAATGGCGGACTCCCTTATGAAATATTTCTCCGACGAGCATAAAAGAGGGGAAAAGACATTATAAATCTGATCATGTTTTGACTTCTACACATTCTGATCACAAGACATATGAAAAGTTCAAGCCAGCATGAAGAATAAAAAGTACCGATTTTCTTTGTTTAGAACCACGATGGCCGCCGTTGCTGGGCAACGTGACGTCAGACTATTGAATCCAATTATATGGTATTTAATAATTGAGCTTTTATATAGCGCAATATCCACTAAACGTGACCAAAGCGCTTTACTATGGGCCCCTGTCCAACAGCAACATCTAACATGTAGAATGAGACATGCCGCCTGTTAGGCGATATTACAATTTTTTCACGACAGAGACAACGCTGTTAACGGCCAGGTACTCATTTTTTACCTGAGTACGGTGAGAGAATGTGAGTAAAGGGCATTTTCCAAAGATTCAACTATGCGCCGAGCGAGGCTCTAACCCTGGACTTTCCGATCCGAAAGCGAGTGTCATACTACAAGACCACATAGCCGCAAAGACCACATAGCCGCACATTTGGAAAAACTACGTAAGAAATGCATTTATATCAGTTGCATTTTGTAAAAAGATATAAAAGTAGTCATTCAGAGCAACTGGCCCCATGGAGCTGGAGTTTATCCCGGTTCCTCTAGCGTGAAACGGACAATTTCTTGCTACCCTTTGGATAAGGCACTAATAATCTAACGCAAAGTACTTTCCGCCAGATCAAACAGACCCGACTACCCAATCACTGCTGGGTGGTCAGACTACATTCGTCTTTAGTGTTTTATTTATCCTGTTTTGTTGATAAAGGGGAAACCCGAAATGTCCATTTTTATTCGTTTTCGTATATTAAATTGAAGCTTACATTCAATTTCACATCGTTATTTTATATTTTCGTCTTCGAGCTTCGAGCTTCGAGCTTCGAGCAGTAACATTTACATAATATTATGACAAGTGTAGAGCATGGGGTTTTTGGTAGATAGGTACACCATTATTATGAAAGTCGTGAATTTATGATGTTGTCCCTTTCGTCATTCGCTTGTCTTAGCCTGTTAGTTTATTCACCGCTTTGACGTGATGCAAGATTTGTGGCAATAAATGTGACAGAATTGTGAATATATGTGCCGTTTATGTCACATATCATTAGCATTTTTGAAGGAATGTATTTCTGTGTTATACGCAATGTAATTTATGATTCTCATTTGCTTTTGGTTCCCACAACGCATGGTAACTTAGTAACTGGCTCTAAATTATCGGAACAATGGCGGACGCCCTTATGAAATATTTCTCCGACGAGCATAAAAGTGTATCCAGAGGAGAAAAGACATTATAAATCTGATCATGTTTTGACTTTTACACATTCTGATCACAAGACATATGAAACGTTCTCGCCAGCATGAAGAATAAAAAGTACCGATTTTCTTTGTTTAGAACCACAATGGCCGCCGTAGCTGGGCCTTTATTCATCCCATAGGGGAAATTTGTCTCTGGGGTCTATTCCAAGGGAAGACTGGAATAACCCAACGTCAGCCGCAGTGCAGCGCCGCAAATTGAGCTAGGGCGAGGTGATTTGCTCACAAGGCCACACAGCGCTGCGACGGGTGATCGAACTCGGTACCTTTCGGGTACGAACCAAAGACCGTACCGCTGAGCCCGGCTTCCCCCATTGCCTCTTCTGGGATGGTGTGAGGATATTTTTTTTTCTCTTGTACTTTCTTTCTTGCTTTGTCTGGCACTGTATCATGCACACTTTTTAAAAATTAAAATCTTTATCTTTATCTTGGCTCAGCGACAGCGCAACGGCTCAACGGTACGGGTACGGTCTTTGTTTCGTACCCCAAAAGGTACCGAGTTCGACTACCCGCCTCGTTGTGTGGCCTTGAGCAAGTCACCACCTCGCCCTAGCTCACTTTGCGGCGCTGCACTACAGCAGACGCCTGGGTTATTCCAGTATGTCCTTGGAATAGACCCTAAAGACAAATTTCCCCTATGGGATGAATAAAGTGGAATTTTATTTTTTAATGATTATTTATTTTATACCAGTCCCTGCTCCCTAATTGGATTCAATAGTCTGATGTCACGTCGCCCAGCAACGGCGGCCATCGTGGTTCTAAACAAAGAAAATCTGCACTTTTTATTCTTCATGCTTGCTAGAAATTTTCATATGTCCTGTGATCAGAATATGTAAAAGTCAAAACATGATCAGATTTATAATGTGTTTTTTTTTTCCCCTCTGGATACGCTTTTATTCTCGTCGGAGAACTATTTCAAAAGGGTGTCCCCGCCATTGTTCCGATAGTTTAGAACCTGTTACTTAGTTACCACGCGTCATTACGAGGGAAGTTACGACTGTTGAAGAGTATTGTCTACTTTTGTTATCTTAAAAAGTAAAATAAATGGAGCAGCTACTCTACTGTCTTCGTCTTCCTCTTCCGGTGTTCAATGTTTGTGTTTTGTGATGCAAGCGACTGTTCACAGCGGGGAGACGCGTAACCCTGTGAAGAATATTCGCGAAACAATGATTATGTGTGGCTATGTGGTCATGTGGTATGACCAATAAAGTATTATAAATACATTACTAAATCCCTGATCTACAACAGAGAAATATGGTAGGTCCTCTATCTTAAAGTAAAATCTTGGAAAGTGGAATTATCAAAAGAAAAAAGTTAAGCTTAAAATTCAAGTTAATGAATCACGTTCACCTCCACAATAAAATTCTTTTTTGAGACAATTTGACACAAATATGAGACTAGTCTATATATTCTTTTTATGGTCGGAGACATTTTTAACCAAAATGAGTCATCGCTCTCTATCTATGTTTGCCGTTTCCGCGAAACTATCCGTCACCTAAATGCCCGTTTCGCCCTAGTGCAGACTATAAAAAAACTGAAGAAGAAATGAAAAAGAAGGAAACCACAAAGGCAAAATCAATGCAAAATAAAACAAATTTAATTCAAATAGAAAAAAGAAAGAAAGAACCCCCCCCCCCTTTCCAAAGACCTCCTCCCCCTCCCTCCCACATAAAATGAAAAAATAATTGAATAATAATTCTAACAATGTCGGAGTCGCACAAGGGCCACATGGTGGACCCCTTTGGTTGTGAGACGAGTTCTGGGGACCCCCAAAAGATAAAAAAAAGACTGTTTCTATTTAACATGGAGAATAATAGATACAGACATTCATGCTTGATTTGTCTCGCCCTGATAATCTTCATTTTGAAAAGTAATATATTCCTTTTTTTAAAAAAATAATATTTTGGTGACCTTTTATATAGTATATATATTTTTCGTGTCACTGTTTTTTTTGGATTTGGCGAATTAAATGCTTCTAAACATTAAACTTATTATCATATTTTTTTTTAAAAAGTCGGATTAGAACCAAGGGTGGGAAAGTAAACATTTATTTTCTTTACTTATTCAAATTATTTGGACAATGTAGGATATTAAATTGAATTAAATTGAAATTAAAATTCCCTTTATTCATCCCACAGGGGAAATTTGTCTCGAGGGTCTATTCCAAGGGAAGACTGGAATAACCCAGGCGTCAGATGTACTACACCCAGATCTAATGTATATTATTTTATAATACATTCGCAACATGTTTGAAAACTCGAATGACTACGACAACAGAATAGGCTTCAACAGTCGTGACGTCACTTCACTCGTAGTGACGCATAGTAACTTAGTAACTGGCTCTAAACTAACGGAACGATGGTGGACGCCCTTATGAAAGACTTCTCCGACGAGTATAAAGGTGTATCCAGAGGAGAAAAACATTATAAATCTGATTATTTTAAAAACTTTTATACATTCTGATCACATGACATGTGAAAAAGTTTTAACTAGCATGAAGAATAAAAAGTACCGATTTTCTTTGTTTAGAACCAAGCTGCTCAATGCTGGGCGGACGTGACATCAGACTATTGAATACTATTACCCCATTCCGCCACAGCATCATAATTTCCCGTCGCCTAGGCATTCCATAAAAGGAAAATAGATAATCCATCAAACAGGATGTCTGATGTCAACAGGAATCACCCATGTTGTCCAAGTGAGCAAACTGGGGGTTAATAATCTTGCCCAAGAAAAAAATAAAACGAAAGTGCCTGACGCGGGGCTCGAACCATGGACCTTCCGGATCACAGTGCAATGCCTTAACCCCCCGGCCACTTCGACAACAGAAGAAAAAAAAATAATAAGGAAGGAGGTAAAAAGTAGGTCAAGCAATGTTGACAGTGGTCAGTCACTACCCGATCACTAGCAAATCCCCCCTCCCCCCCAATAAAAAAAAGCAAAACCCAGCAACAACACGACAACAACAAGCCAACAAACAAATATAAAACGTACACAAAATATATCTCAGACAAACGAAGGCCCTTTACTTGTGAACGCTCTATCACTGAACAAAAGGATTCAATAGTCTGATGTCACGTCCGCCCAGCAACCAGGAGCTTGGTTCTAAACAAAGAAAATCGGTACTCTTTATTCTTCAAGCTGGCTAGAACTTTTTCACATGTCGTGTGATGATCAGAATGTATAAAAGTCAAAACATGATCATATTTATAATGCTTTTCTCCTCTGGATACACTTTTATGCTCGTCGAAGTATTTCATAAGGGCGGTGATGAAGATTACGGCGTCCTCCATTGTTCCGATAGTTTAGAACCAGTACCAGGGAAGTGACGTCACGACTGTTAAACCCTATTTGACACACTCGAGAAAAATAATATTTTGAAATCAACAATACCCAATATATTTATCTTAGATTTGTCTAGCCCCAATACTCTTAATTTTAAAACTAGTATTTTTCTTGTATTTTCTTTTATTTTTGTTGTTGATTTTTTTTTTATATTACTCAATTCTTCGTGACTCAGGTTCGTGGATTGGGGCGACTTCATGGCATCCAAACACTGGACTTATTTTCATTTTCATAATACGTATTAGAATCGGAGGATGGAAAAGTAAACATTTTTTTTACCTATTCCAATTAAATTGTGACAATACAGGCGATCCGCCCATATCTCGTGTGAAATTTTTTTATAAGTTCAGGACATTAGAAAACTGAAATATTTAGCAACAACAACGACAAAAAAAGTTTTAACTATAAAATACAAAAGGAAACTAGCTAACACCTTCAAAGCAAACATACTTGAGAATTTTTATTTTTTTAAAAATCCCTTTATTCATCCTATAGGGGAAATTTGTCTCTAGGGTCTATTCCAAGGGAAGACTTGGAAACATTGAGCTAGGGCGAGGTGACATGCTCAAGGCCGCACAGCGCAGCGGATATTCGATCTCAGCACTTTCGGAAACGAAGCAAAAACCGTATCGCTGAGCCATCACTGTGCCCCATATAGATAGTATGCAGATGACGCCACTCAGGCCTTTGTTATTGTTTTTGCCATCCGCGTTTGTGAGTTGTTCTCACTAGACTTTATTAACCAGACTATAAAAGTTCATGGTTACACAGAGTTAGTGTGTTGGTCCGTTATACTTCCGGATGGCAATGTTGTGAACTCCTTGGCCAAGCGCATTCTGTCTATACAACCCCCCCCCCCTCTCCCATATTATGGGCAAGTTTAACGGCTCTTCTTTTTATTCTTAGTATTTTGTCCGTTCCCGACGTCTTTATCCGGAAGACGGCAGAGGACGGCAGTGTCGGATCGTCGGAGTTAATCTCCGGTGTGGGTTAGCCCTAAGGCAGTCTGGCCTGTTTCATTGGGAGAACGTGACCCAGCCATTTCCATCTTTCGTGCTTGACATCATCCACACGGACCAGAAAACAGTTGCCGATAATATAAACGGGGATGATCGATAGATAATATGCAGATGACGTCACTCAGGCCTTTGTTATTGTTTTTGCCATCCGCGTTTGTGAGTTGTTCTCACTAAACTTTATTAACCAGACCATAAAAGTTCATGGTTACACAGAGTTTGTGTGTTGGTCCGTTATACTTCCGGATGGCAATGTTGTGAACTCCTTGGCCAAGCGCATTCTATCTATAGATAGTTCGAAGATGACGTCACTCAGTCTTTGTTATTGTTTTTTTTTGCCATCCGCGTTTATGAGTAATGCTCACTGAACTGTTTTAACTCGACTATAAACGTTCATGGATACACACAGTTTTGTGTGTTTGTCCGTTATACTTCCGGATGGCAATGTTATGAGTTTCTTAGACAAGCGCATACTACCTATATTACCTTTCCATGTGCTCGAGGTCATTGGTCACATTGCAAAGTGTGCTCAAAATGACCTACATAGTGAAATGTCTTCACAGTTTGAGAAATATCCAACGTTAAAATTGGTCATTTCGCTCAGCGGGACGCATGGGTATGTTTACAACTTTCATCAACAAAGCAGCGTGTTTACATTTATTGAAAAATGTCCAATCGTTGTACAGCGACAAATCATGTGATCGATGACTAGGTTGGACCGAAACATGAATATAGATCGCTCCCATTGACAAAGATAATCCCGAACTTGCCACAGATTTTTGCTGTTAAAGTCGCTCACCCTGTCACTGGCCACGATCAACATGGCTTGATTTAGTCACAAAACGTGACACCATATCATAGATATACCTCGCCCGTCAACGTCAGAAAGAATTCAAATCATGGGCGTTAATCTAAAACTTTTCACCAAAGCAACACACACCCATTCACACGACCCGGGTACCTCCCCCATCTCTCCTCCATCGTCAAATCGCATTTCACATTTTGGCTAAAAATTCCCCCCCCCCCCAAATCAAAAACGTTTATTTCAAATATGTATTGAGTTAACACCCCCCACCACCCCTCTCGCACGCAACATGTCAAAATGTCAGAAATCTGACAAACATTTAAATTCTCAGTTTTAAGACATTTTGACAAATTAAAATGTCATTTTAATTGAACGATACTGAAGGTAGATAAACATTTTCTGGCCAAATTTTAAAATTTTGTTTAGTCAGAAAACGGCTGTATTTTCTTCATGCGGGAATCTCAATAAATACAACGTAATATAGATAATACAATTGGCCGTTCATTCTGTAACTTACATGAAAACTCCCACCAATTTATAATGGCTTTTATTAATCAATATAATCTCTCCCCTGAGGCAGAGGCTGATTTCACCAATAGATTTTTTGACCAATTAATAGAAGGAATTTTTATGACACACCCTCATGCCCGCTCGGACAAACATTGAAACAGAGGAAGAGAGAGAGAGAGAGAGAGAGAGAGAGAGAGAGAGTGAGAGAGAGTGGATGAGAGATTAAGAGAGAGAGAGAGAGACAGACAGACAGAGAGTGAGAGAGTGAGTGAGAGATTAAGAGAGAGAGAGTAGAGAGAATGTGTGTGTGAGAGAGATAGAGAGAGAGAGAGAGAAAGAGAGAGAGAGAAAGAAAGAGAAAGAGAGAGATAGAGATAGAGATAGATAGAAAGAGAGAGAGAGAGAGAGAGAGAGAGAGAGAGAGAGAGAGAGTAGGGAACTTATTCAAAGGTCAAGGTCGGTAAATAGATGAGTTGTCAAAACACACCTTTTATAGAAATGTACAACACATCCAAGTACACAGTGTAATACAATGTCCTATGTCCATAAAAAACGGACATCTGGTTACTGTGGTGTCGTAATCATAGATGGCAGTTTACATGGTCAATGATGACACGGGCTGACATCTTCATTTGACACTTGACAGACAATCTGTGAGGAAAAAATAACGATTTCTGAAGAAGACGACAACGACAACGATGATGATGATGGTGATGATGGTGATGATGATGATGGTGATGATGGTGATGATGATGATGATGATGATGATGATGATGATGATGATGATGATGATGATGATGATGATGATGATGATGATGATTGATGATGATGATGATGATGATGATGTGATGATGATGAAGATGATGATGATGATGATGATGATGATGATGATGACCATGATGATGATGATGATGATGATGATGATGATGATGATGATGATGATGATGAAAATGGTGATGATGAAGACGATAATTGATGATGATGATGATGGTAATGGTGATGATGATGATGATGATGATGATGATGATGATGATGATGATGATGATGATGATGATTGATGATGATGATGATGACCATGATGATGATGGTGATGACGACGATGGTGATGATAATGATAATGATGACCATGATGATGATGATAATGATGATGATGACCATGATGATGATGATGATGACGACGATGGTGATGATAATGATAATGATGACCACGATGACAACGATGACATTGATGATGACGATGAAGTACGATCTGACAAAGGAAAGGTCGTTCCAGTGTGAGATATCTCGTCAAATACCACACCAGTCTATGTCAATAGGATTAAATAGTCTGATGTCACGTCCGCCCAGCAACCAGCAGCATGGTTCTAAACTAAGAAAATCGGTACTTTTTATTCTTCATGCTAGCGAGAACATTTTCGCATGTCATGTTATCAGAATGTATAAAAGTCAAAACATGATCAGATTTATAACGTTTTTCGTCTCTGGATAAACTTTTATGTTCTTCTTAGAAATAATATAAGACGTTTATGTAGAGACTTTCTACGGTGTCTCCACGTCAAAAATTCGCAGCACATCTCAATGCTTTCTCCATACCCAAACACACCATAATGAATCATACAGTCGACTTCATATTTTAACATTCGCCATTTTGACACATCTTTGCACTAAAACTATCTATACTATCAAAAGTATGTTCGTCACTGCCTGCTGTCGATCGAGTACGCATTCAAACCTGAGTCGAAGAGGACAATAATATGTCCCGCCTTGGTCAAGGATTCGAATAAAGATCCAGACTTTCGCGTTTCCGGCCGATCACTTATCAAGTTCATCACGCTTGAATTTGTTGCGAGACGAGTTATCGCACTGTACGAAGTCAATTCGAAGACTTCGCATAAAAACACAACCAAATAGATTCGTAATAAATAAATAAATAAATAAATAAATAAATAAATAAATAAATAAATAAATAAATAAATAAATAAATAAATAAAAATGAATAAATTGATAAAAGAAGTGAGTCATAACTTATGTGACATGTTTTCTACCTAATTTTAACCCCTAACCCCCCCCCCCCCCCCCCCGCTTCCCAAAGTCGTATAACTGAACGTTCAGTGGCGGCTAGCAGGGACACCCGGAAGTGACCTACGCCGTTCAGAAAGTCGATGTATAATTTCATCATAATAAATGACATAACATTTTGAATTACTGATCATATTCTAATCTTTATTTTTTAAAAACATATTAGAAAGGATTATGAATAAATTTACATATTCCTTTCAATATAAAATTTGCTTTAGAATAGGATTCAACAGTCGTGACGTCACTTACCCTCGTAATAACGCATAATAACTTAGTAACTGGTTCTAAACTATCGGGAAAATTTCGGACGCCCTTATGAAATACTTCTCCGACGAGCATAAAAGTGTATCCAAAGGAGAAAAACAAATCTGATCATGACTTTTATACATTCAGATCACATGATGTTTGAATAAGTTCTAGCCAGCAAGAAGAATAAAAAGTACCGATTTTATTTGTTTAGAACCAAGCTGCTCGTTGATGGGCGGACGTGACATCAGACTATTGAATCCTATTAGTAGAAATACATAGTGGAAGAGCACAGCCCTACATCTCCCAATGCGGGGACCGCTATTGATATTTTACCAATGAGTCAATACTCGTACTAGTCAATGTGTGCACGGCGATAATCCTTTAATCTCATCTTTGATGTGTGCGTTATAATGTCGGTCTCATAAATTACAGTTTTATATAGGGAAAAATGACTGATTTTCGATTAACAATTTTCAATTACGTAGATATCACAGCTATGAATTCTTAGTGAAATAATAAATAAAAGGCAATAATAAATAAATAGCTAAGTAAATCTTTTTTTTTAAAAGTAGTCCTTCAGAGCCATTTGACCCACGAGCCGGTGTTTATCCCAGTTTCTATAGCGTGAAACGGACAATAGAAATGACTTTCTATCCTTTGGACAGGACGCTAGTCTATATCGCGAAGTATTTTCCGCCAAATCTAACAGACTCAGCTACCTACCCATTCACTGCTGGGTGGACGGGGGGGGGGGGGGGGGGGGGGGATCAGAAAAAAATAAAATCGAATGCACCCGGGATCGATCTTGGTCCATTTGCGTGTGAAGCGAGTGCTCTACCAACTGAGCTATCGGGACCTCCAGTTAATTAAATAACTGTACGAAAACATAAATAAATAAATAAATAAGTAATTATACAAATAAATGAATAAATCAATATATGAATAAATGAATAGGCAAATACATAAATCAATATTTATATAATTAAAGCAAAGGATGAATACATGGATTATAAGAAGTAAAGGAGTGAATGAAACAAATAAATCAACAAAAGTATAAATATTATACTATTTTTTTTTTGTTTATCCCATGTCATATACTTTATATTCCGGTGAAAACTCCATGCATCTATATGTGACCCTTCGTCTCAAAACGGTATTAAGTCGGGTTGGTTAAGATGTTGAAAATTGAATTTATAGCTAAAAAATATCAGACTTGTGTGTTGAGTTTGTATGTTTTATTGAGGAGAATGGATGCCATATTTTAGGGTGCTAATGCCAAAGATTTATATTTTTCTGACCAGTTTAACATTTAATTCGGCTTTGAAGCATCTGATTCGTTCCGACATAATACCATTTTGAGACGAAGGGTCATATATGAGCTTTCTTTGAGTGTATGAAAAAGACGTAAATATTGCACATTATTATTTATCTAGATACAGTTTATTATTATCAGTTATGATTTTTTAAACATTTGGCCTTTAAAATGCTAAACTGAAAACTGAAAACGAGTCGCACACTCTAAGAGCCCTGGTGATGTAAAACGTGGACTCGAACCCAGGACCTTCTGGAGTATCAAACCACAAGACCACGACATAGCGGTACAATTATTTTGAGTTGTTTTTAGTGATCTAGTGGTGTGGCACTCGCTTTCGGATCGGAAGATCCTGGGTTCGAGGGTTAGTTACACTCTTGCGTTTTGGAATTCGAACTTTGGTCCCAACGCGCACCCGCAAGCTCGTGCAGCTGTTGGGAAAACGTCCTGATTCCAAAAAGCAGGAGTGTAAAAATCGTATAGATAGTATGCGCTTTGCTAAGAATCTCACAATATTGGAAGTATGAAGAACCAACACACAAACTCTGTGTAACCATGAACTTTTATAGTCTGGTTAATACAGTTCAGTGAGCATTCCTCATAAACGCGGATGGCAAGAAACAATAACAAAGACCTGAGTGACGTCATCTTCGAACTATCTATACCCAAAATTTTAAATACGTGTTTTTTTCCCCCCGAGTAGGACAGGACAGGACAGACAGACAGACAGACAGACAGTATGTCACAACGCCACAGACAACAACAACTGGAGATAGATTCTATTTTCGTCATTCCATTTGAGATTTTTTGAGACCTGAGTGACGTCATCTTCGAACTATCTATATTATATACCACCTTTGACACATACAATGTCGTTTTCATGATGTTTTATTAAAGTATAGATCTATATACAGTTTTCTCCTTAGAACCAAAGATTCGTAATATTACGACATTTTCGTAGTAGCGTATTAGTAAGATATATACTATATATATATATATGTAGTGTTGGTGGGTACTTGTAGGCACGAGAGCGCTCGATAACGGACATAGTATGCGGACTGAAGACGTGGGTGGAAGCCACAGAAACATGTGTTTCGGCCATATAAATGAGTGAATCCATTTATATATATGTGTGTGTGTGTATACATATATATATATATATATATATATATATATATATATATATATATATATATATTAATCCTGACCTCATTTGGTTATTTCTTACTACAACGTTGTTTCATCCATCCGTTGGTATTTTGATGACTTCTTCAGGGATGTATGCGGTATAGTACGAGTAGCGTCCGGGAGGAATATTGCTGTGTTTAGGAAATAACCAAATGAGGCGAGGATAATAAATCATTTACTCCAAATAAACTGTTATAATATATATATATATATATATATATATATATATATATATATATATATATATATACAGACACACACACACACACACAATATATATATATATATATATATATATATATATATATTATATATATATATATATAAATTTGTTGCAGGTTTCCCTCTTAATAAATGGTCTGCTTGTTCTGAGATGTCTCAGAAGGCAAATATCACTTGTTCTCACATTGTTAATATTATGTTTGTTCACAGACAGATCACTCTCCAAGGTGATGCCTAGATAATTTTTTTTGCTGATGTTGTGCGTTGTATTTTATCATTATCATTGATTGTCAGTGCCAGAGGTGTAGATGGATCTGTCCTATTATTGGAACTAGCAATGAACAAGGCTTCGGTCTTATCGCCACTTAATTTCAATCTATTTGTAGACATCCATCTCATCACATGGTTGATACAGTGTTCGTAAAACAGTTACATACATAGTGAGACTATGTGGTCTAGTGGTATGACACTCGCTTTCGGATCGGAAGGTCCTGGGTTCGATCCTCGCGCTCGGCGCATAGTTGAGTCCTTGGAAAAGGCTCTTTACTCACATTCTCTCACCGTACTCAGGTGTAAAATGAGCACCTGGCCGTTAAAAGCTTTGTCTTTGTCCGAAAAATTGTAATATCGCCTAATAGGCGCTATGTCCCGTCCTACATGTTAAATGACGCTGTTGGCCAGGGACCCCTTGTAAATCGCTTTGAGCACGTTTAGTGGATATTGCGCTATATCAAACTTCATTAAAATATATATATATTTGAAACAATATCGGATTGCAAACACATGCTATTCATTTGGGGATCGTCGGCGTACATAGGATAATCTAGAGAATGCTGATCTAAAATTCTCACTTCAGGGGAAAGGAAAAGTACAAAAAGAACTGGACCAAAAACGAATTCTTGAGGTACACCAACACGTAAAATATAAAACGAGACATGACGACTATTGGGCGTAATTGGAGTCACTTGTATGATGTCACGTCGCCCAGCAACGGTGAGCAGCGTGGTTCTAAACAAAGAAAATCGGTACTTTTTATTCTTCATGCTGGCTAGAACTTTTCATATGTCATGTGATCAGAACGTATAAAAGTCAAAACATGATCATATTTATAATGTTTTTCTCCTCTGGATACAATGTTATGCTCGTCGGAAAAAATATTTCTTACTAAATTACCATGCGTCATTACGAGGGAAGTGACGTCATGACTGTTGAAGCCTATTACAATTTTTTTCCGACAAAGGCAACACTATGAACAGCCAGGTACTCATTTTACACCCAAGTACTGCGAGCAAATGTGAGTAAAAAGCCATTTCCAATGACTCAACTATTTGACGAGCGAAGCTCGAACCCTGGACATCAAAATAAGCGAGTGTCATACCACTAGACCACATAACCGCATTTATTATTACAATAAAATAACATATTAGATCAGCAAAATGTATTTCCACCCTAAGTCTTTTCAATTCGCAAATAATGTTTAGAAACTTTCGGAAGTATGATTGAAAATTGCGATAAGATTCTAATCAGATAACGTTTGTAATCTTTTAATTTGTATGTTTCTATGCTGGGTGTTGGCGTGATGATGTTCTCTCAATGCCAAACTTCTAAGGTTATTCAGAGCAACGCTAGACCTTTTTGACGATAATTTATTGTTATGAAATACAAGAGAACAAGTTTCAAAGTCTATCGTTTATAATGGAAATCAACAATAGAATATCTGTTACCCATCACGATTCGTTTTGAACCAGTCAACTGGCGTGTTCTGGGAAAAAAAAAACCCAAACAAACACACATTAAAAAATTTGGCCAGAAAACTCGTCCTTCACAATTGGGTAGATTTAAATGACCCTTATCTTGGCAAACGACTCTCAAACTTGGGACTTGATGGATGAAGACTTCTCGAAGTCTCAGGTTTTAGGATTTTTTTTTGCCAAGACGAGTGAGTGTCTTTTAAATTGATCGATATTTAAAGGGAGAATTTCTGGCCAAATTTTAAATATTTTATTTTTAGAGTATGGCATTTAAATGGTTAAAAGTTTTCATTCATTGCCAGTCAGATGTAACCAGATTTTGAGTTTTGTCAACGCATCGTCTCACTGACAA
>NC_088360.1:140267557-140270057 GCF_034508935.2 Berghia stephanieae | reverse complement strand
CGATAATATCGTCACACGAATTATCGGTCTGGTAATCGTGCTCCTCCAACAAGACACTTTTTTTTTTGTATTTTGATCAGAAAATTTTGACTTAAAATAAACATTTAGATAAAGTTATTAACAAAAATGAATATAAAAGCTTAAAAAAAAGAACGTTTCCGGCTCACCAAACTAAAAAAAACAAAAACAAGAACAAACATGACGCCTGTTAGGCAATAATATAATTTTTTTCAGACACTGACAACGCTGTTAACCACCAGGTACTCATTTTACACCTGAGGGCGGTGAGAGAATGTGAGTAAAGAGTCTTTTCCAAGGACTCCACTATGCGCCGAGCGAGGCTCGAACCTAAGACCTTCCGATCCGAAAGCGAGTGTCATACCACTAGACCACATTGTCGCACATAATTTTAAAGATTTAGTTTTGAAAATTGTTGACAATACAAGTCGTGTGTCATTTTCTATCAATCGATATTTAAGTAAACATTTTCTGGCCAAATTAAAAAAAATATTTGGCTTCTCGAGTCGCAATGTGTTGTGTACTTTGCTGTAGTCTTAAAATAAAACAAACCCCTATATTTAACATTTTTTGCCAGAAAACTCGTCCTTCTCAATACATTGATGTCAAATAAAAGCCATTTTTTGGTCAACATGGCAACTTGTATCATAATATTATCAGGACAACATTGGCGTATCTACTTTAAAAAAAACAAAAAACCCCAAAAACACACTTATTTAACATTTTGGCCAGAAAACTCGTCCTTCAAATATCAATAAAGCAAAATGATTCTCATCTTGCCAAACACTCGGGAATAATAAAATTCCTTCAAATTTCAGGTTTGAGAGTTTTAACAAGATGGCCATCATTTTTAATCGATTGATATTTGAAGGACATGTTTTTTTTTGGCCAAAATCTTAAATACGCGTTCTTTTTGGGTTGATTTTACGCCAAGTACGCCAATGTTGTTCTGATAATATTATTATTATTATGATACAAGTTGCCATGTTGGAAAAAAAATGGCCTTTGTTTGACATCAATGTATTGAGATGGGCGTTAAATTGACACGTCTGGGGTAGGCTTTCATTGCTTGCCAGAATATGTCAATGTGTTGTTTGAAAAAAACTCAAACAAACTTGGCTCAATGACAGAACATGCATATTAATTAGCATGACACACACACACACACACATACACACAGACAAACACACAGACAAACACATAAACATTCGAACACATAATTATATGTAGAGGCAATAATATCCACATAGAATCAGTTATAGAGATTCTGGTCTAATTGTTATTTCTTTAACTGTGACAATCCAATGTGCTCTTAGAAATAGAGAAGGTATATATTCTTTAATTAACCAGTAGATTTTTGACCAATCAAAACATGGGAATTGTGACACACTTTCACATGTGCTCGGACAAACATAGTTGGTTGTTTATAAACCATAACTGAATGAAATACACTTCAACAGTCGTCACGTCACTTCCCTTGTAATGACGCATGGTAACTTAGTAACTGGTTCTAAACTATCGGAACAATGGCGGACGCCTTTATGAAATATTTCTCAGACGAGCATAAAAGTGTATCCTGATCATGTTTTGACTTTTACACATTCTGAGTACAAGACATATGAAACGTTCTAGCCAGCATGAAGAATAAAAAGTACCAATTATCTTTGTTTAGAACCACGATGGCCGCAGTTGCTGATCGACGTAACATCAGACTATTGAATCCAATATGATTCAATAGTCTGATGTCACGTCCGCCCAGCAACGAGCATCTTGGTTCTAAACGAAGAATATTGGTACTTTTTATTATTCATGCTGGTTAGAACTTTTTCACATGTCATGTGATCAGAATGTATAAAAGTCAAACCGTGATCAGATTTATAATGTTTTACTCCTCTTGATACACTTTTATGCTCGTTGGAGAAGTATTTCATAAGGGCTTTAAAACCAGTTACTAAGTTACTATGCGTCATTACGAGGGAAGTGACGTCACGACTGTTGAAGCCTATTGTGACCTCTGTCTGATCATTGTTATTGTTTTATACTGCCAAATGGGTTACGAGTTAACACACGATTTCTGGATCATATATAAACGTGTAAGATTACACATAGAACAGTGGGTATTTTATTTAGACACATACCATCTAAAGTGAAGGATGTGTAGTTTGCTATGTTTTCTAATCATTGGTATTGTTTACATTATGACGACTGTCCGAGAGGCGTGGTTATCTAAGTGTCTATCATGAAAGGCCATTCATCGGATTTATCATCTTTCTGATGATAATGACGAGAATTAAGGTACAAACGATGATAATAGAAGGCAATAGTAACATCAACAATACTAATGACAATTGTAATAATAATAATTACAATAATGAAAAGAATACTACTACTACTACTATACTATACTACTACTACTACTACTACTACTACTACTACTATTACTATGTACTAGTCCTACTACTACTACTACTAGTACTAACTA
>NC_088360.1:140230057-140260057 GCF_034508935.2 Berghia stephanieae | reverse complement strand
AATACTTCTCCGACTAGCGTAAAAGTGTATCCAGATGAGAAAAGCATTATAAATCTGATCATGTTTTGACTTTTATACATTTTGATCACATGACTAATGAAAAAGGTCATACCAGCATGAAGAATAAAAAGAACCGATTAAAAAGTACCGATTTTTATTTGTTTCGAACCAAGCTGCTGGTTGCTGGGCGGACGTGACATCAGACTATTGAGTCCTATTGATCTGCTGAATGATGACGTCTTATTTTCTAGTCTAAATATGCTAGACGTCAATAAAGATCATCCATCCTTGCTCATTTACTTCTCATAATCCTAAGAATTTGTTACTAAAATAGTCATGGCACCTTATAATTCATTATGTAACCTATAGATAGTATGCAGATGACGTCACTCAGGCCGTTGTTATTGTTTTTGCCATCCGCGTTTGTGAGTTGTTCTCACTAAACTGTATTTACCAGACTATAAACGTTCATGGTTACACAGAGTTTGTGTGTTGGTCCGTTATACTTCCGGATGGCAATGTTGTGAACTCCTTGGCCAAGCGCATTCTATCTATTCATTACTAGGCCTCCGAAGGACTGGGTAAGCAAAACAAACTAGAGCTAGAGCTTTCATAAACTAGATCTTATATATATTTTACACACACTTCCAAGGACTTTGGAACCGGAATAATAGAAAGTGTGACGCCACTTCTTCCATGCCCTATTAGAATTATATCATATATAATAATTGGATTCACTAGTCTGATATCACGCCGCCCGGCAACGGCGGCCATCTTGGTTATAAACAAAGATAATAATTACTTTTTATTCTTCAAACTTTTCATAAGTCTTGTTGTAACCAGAATGTGTAAAAGTCAAAACATGATCAAGTTTATGTTTTTTTTCTCCTCTGGATACGCTTTTATGCTCGCCGGAGAAATATTTCATACGGGCGTCCGCCATTGTTCCGATAGTTTACAGCCAGTGTTGCTAAGTTACCAAGCGTCATTAGGAAGGAAGTGACGTTACGACTATTGAATCCTATTGGTTAATGTCTGTGAGAGGGCAATGTATTGTTTAGTGCCCTGGTTAAAATAGTGGTGATATCTAATTAAGATGATCATGCATAAGTAATCGGTTGTCGAATTTTTAGATATTGAGAAACATATATCTTAACATATTGTTGGTACATTTCACACATCAATGCAATGTTGTTATCCAGTTTGGGCATAACAAACGATCTAAAATAGTTTTAGTCTGTTCGTCCAATCCAACCTGTACACACACACACACACACACACACACACACACACACACCCATTATATATATATATATATGTGTGTGTATATATATATATATATATATATATATATATATATATATATATATATATATATATATATATATATATATATACAGGTGTGGCATCCGAACGCAACTATGGGTCTGTTTAACATTATTGTAATGGACAATATTTTGAATCCTTTTGTTTTTGGAGATTTCCATGACAATAATGGGCTCATAATGAATTGGGTTATCAGACCTGCGAATAAGTGCACGTCGGTCAAATCCAATTCAAAATAGTTGCAGCTTCAAGGGATGAACGTTGACCTCCTCCATATTTAATTACAAATTTCCAATCCTGACCTATTTAATATTAGTTTTCAGTGACATGTCTTTTATTCTGTGCGGCTATGTGGTCTAGTGTTACGACACTCGCTTTCGGATCGGAAGGTCCTGGGTTCGAGCCTCGCTCGCCGCATAGTTGAGTCCTTGGAAAAGGCTCTCTACCCACATTCTCTCACCGTACTCAGGTGTAAAATGAGTACCTGGCCGTTAACAGCGTTGTCTCTGTCCTAAAAATTTGTAATATCGCCTGACAGGCGTCATGTCTCGTCCTACATGTTATGTGTTGCTGTTGGCCAGTGACCCCTTGTAAAGCGCTTTGAGCACGTTTAGTGGATATTGCGCTATATAAAAGCTCAAGTTTTTTGTTTTATTCGTATCGTATCGTTTAAGAGCGAATAGGTTCTAAAAACCTTTAAATGCTCTGTGTACATTATATAATTGGTAGACAATGTGAATTAATTGGTAATATTGAGAATTAAATTTCTGATACATAAATACGAGTCATATTCAATATTCCTAGTATTATTTACTCTATTTACATTGTTGTTTTTTTGTTTTTGTTTTTTTTTTTTGTTTTTAAAGGTTTTACGGCGCTTGCAACACATTTAGGTCATATCAGCGCCAGTAAAAAGGAAGAAAATTGGATAGTAAAAAGATTGTAGAATTACAAAGACTTTAGGAAAAAGTAAGACAAAGGGGAATTGCTTCAAATAGGAAACAGATGTAGATTCCAAGAGCACAACATCAATGTACTTAGTTTGAGATCACTTAAAAGTCTCACCCAGACACCAGCACAAGTCCCCACTGAGAGGAATACACTCAAATGCTTACATTATACATTCAAAATAACAAATATTACAATACATAACAGAGAGATGATTTACAAGGAAAAAAAATCATCTCCCAAAATAATAACTAATAATAACCATGCATTTGACTGTTTCCCTCCCAGCCAAGCAATACAGCCAGGGCCAAGACAAAACTTAGTAATCTCATTCCAAGTCAAAGACATAAAGCAAATTGGAAAACAGATATATGGGGATAGAAGACACAGAAAGTGCCACCCTGCCCACTATGAGAGGCCAGGAACCCCGCCCAGCTATTTACGTTCATTTGGCATGTCCGACTTGTACAGTCGAGAGTTTCAAATAAAAAGACAATAACATCCAATGTCATGTTACATTATTCGTCAAATCAAATATAATATTGATAAGATATTTATCAATGGCATTCTCAAAATTATTAATTGAATTAGAATGTTGTGTCTCAAACTTTTGATTATTCCAAATTGATTAATTGAATTAGAATATTGTGTCTCAAACTTTTGATTATTCCAAATTGTCACAGTCCTTTGAATTAGATTACTTTTCATTATAGACGAATTGCATCTTTCAACAAATATCTTAAACTTATCTCCCCTAGTGTTTGTAACATGCGAATAATCTCGTTCCATCACAAGCACACTTACACAAACAAACAGTTGACTAAAGTGCACTCCACTCCAGCCCCCCCCCCCCCCCCCCCCCGGCCCCAGCATTTCAACCATAACAAAATAAAGACTAAATATAGATACAAAATGTGTTGGGTATCATTTACTAACTCAATGAAAAGGCAGGATAGCATTACGTAAATAAATTTTATTTACCCACTATACGTGACCCTTAGCCTCAAAACGGTATTAAGTCGGGTTGGTTAAGATGTTGAAAATTGAATGTATAGCCAGAAATATCAGACTTGTGTTGAGTTTATACGATTTATTGAGGAGAATGGATACCATATTTTAGGGTGCTAATGCCATCAGTTTATATTTTTGACCAGTTTAACATTAAATCCACTTTTAAGCATATGGTTCGTTCCGACATAATACCGTTTTGAGACGATGGGTCGCATATTTGTAATGTAAATGGCGGACGCATTTGGAAACGTCTTCCATCCGTCCTTTGAAAACCTATTTATTAATGTGTAAATCCATTGTCCATAGATTTATCTATATTTATCATGTATCGAGATGCACAATTTCGATTTAACTCACTCAACCCTAACACCGACTATATCCGTAGTTTACCGAGTAGGTTACTTTTAACTCTATCTATTAAATTTTTTTGGATACAAATTAAAGGCGTAGTATCAAAGCTAATGTTTTATAGTTTTTGCATGTTAATGATAGTTGAATAAAACTATGTACAGTCTCATTTTTAATACATTTTTCCAATTTTGGAAAGTAGCAAACATTTCTAGGTTTGAGTGAGTTAACGTGTGTTTTCCTATTCGCATGTTGAGTCCTTTGTGCTTCGAACACGCTCCAACGCTTGGTCTAATTTGCTGTGGTCTGAAAAAAATATGTTTAAAAATTTGGCCAGAAAACTGATCCTTCAAAGATTGATCGATCAAAATGATTCTCATTTTGTCAAAAACTCTCAAACATGGGACTTTTAGCAAATATCTATATCAATTAAAATGATTCTCATCTTGTCAAAAACTCTCCAACCTGGGACTTTTAGCAAATATCCATCAACTAAAATGATTCTCATCTTGTCAAAAACTCTCAAAAACTCTCAAACCTGGGACTTTTAGCAAATATCAATCAACTAAAATGATTCTCATCTTGTCAAAAACTCTCTAACCTGGGACTTTTAGCAAATATCAATCAATTAAAATGATTCTCATCTTGTCAAAAACTCTCAAACCTGGGTGGGGGGAGGGGGTGAGAGGGGGGGGGGGGGGGGGAGGCATATTAATTATTCGACAATTCAAGGACAAGTTTTCTGGCCAAAATTGTATTTAAAGGATTTTTTATTCCCGAAAACCGGCAGTATCTACTATTATGGCTGTACCTTGTGTGTTAATAACGCTATTTAACTCACTCAATCTTATAGATTTATAGATTGCCACTTTTCAAAATTGGAAAAAAATGTATTAAAAATGAGCATATCCATAGAAATTATTATTCAATTATCATTAACATGTAAAAAATTATGATCATTAGCTTTGATAATTTGTCTCATAAAAATGTAATAAATAAGCATGGGGTGAAAGTAAAATGAATAAACAACGGATATAGTCGGTGTTAGGGTTGAAAGAGTTAATGTGTCTTTCCGATTTGATGACTCTCATTTGTTTGTTCTTCTTTTCAATAAAGCCACTCCATGATCGAGATTGACATTTATCAGAGCAGATAAATTTACTGGTAAACATTCCTGACCGATGTGCACTTAATAGCAAGACGTCTTCTTCTTCTTCTTCTATTTCTTCTTCTTCTTCTTTTTCTTGTTGTTGTTGTTGTTGTTGTTGTTGTTGTTGTTGTTGTTGTTGTTGTTGTTGTTGTTGTTCTTCTTCTTCTTCTTCTTCTTCTTCTTCTTCTTCTTCTTCTTCTTCTTCTTCTTCTTCTTCTTCTTCTTCTTCTTCTTTTTCTTCCTCTTCTTTTTCTTCGTCTTCTTCTTCTTCTTCTTCTTCTTCTTCTTCTTCTTCTTCTTCTTCTTCTTCTTCTTCTCTTCTTCTTCTTCTTCTTCTTCTTCTTCTTCTTCTCTTCTTCTTCTTCTTCTTCTTTTCTTGTTGTTGTTGTTGTTGTTGTTGTTGTTGTTGTTGTTGTTGTTGTTGTTGTTGTTCTTCTTCTTCTTCTTCTTCTTCTTCTTCTTCTTCTTCTTCTTCTTCTTCTTCTTCTTTTTGTTCTTGTTCTTGTTCTTGTTCTTCTCCTTCGTCTTCGTCTTCTTCTTCTTCTTCTTCTTCTTCTTCTTCTTCTTCTTCTTCTTCTTCCTTCTTCTTCTTCTTCTTCTTCTTCTTCTTCTTCTTCTTCCTCTTCTTCTTCTTCTTCTTCTTCTTCTTCTTCTTCTTCTTCTTCTTCTTCTTCTTCTTCTTCTTCTTCTTCTTCTTCTTCTTCTTCTTCTTCTTCTTCTTCTTCTTCTTCTTCTTCTTCTTCTTCTTCTTCTTCTTCTTCTTCTTCTTCTTCTTCCTCTTCTTTCTCTTCTACTTCTTCTATAATGAATGCCACATCTCCATGCATCTCGGTTCATAGCATCATCTTCCTTCAGGCCCAGTTCTTTCATAATATCATCCTTTACCTTATCCAATCATCTAGTCTTTTGGCGTCCCCTTTTTTCCTCTTTCCCGCTTTATGTAAGTCGAATACATTCCTTCTCACGTACATAGTCCCTCTCTCGCTCTCTTTACATGTCCGAACCATTTCAATCTATCTTGTCTCATCTTTATTGATACATTCTTCTTCTTAATTCACTCAACCCTAGAGATTCTTGCTACTTTTCAAAATTGGAACAAAATAATGTATTAAAAATGATCATGTACATAGATTCTAGTTTTATTCAACATTATCATTAACATGTAAAAATTAAAAAGATTAGCTTTGATACCAGATCTACGCCTATAATTTGTCTCAGATCAATGTAATAAATAGGCATGGGGTAAAAGGAACCCCGGGTATACTACGGATATAGTCGGTGTTAGGGTTGAATGAGTTAATCACAAGTCTGATAGCCTAATATATTATTCTGGGCCCGTTGTTGTCATGAAATCTCAATAAACAACGTAAAATATTTTGTTCATTACAACAATCTATAGGGAATGAAATTAGCGGAAGAGTCGCCTCCCTTGATTGGACGTCACCGGCGGAAAAGTTATTAGAGAGAGAACGTCATGATATATAGTAGAAGTCTGTGCATGAGACACTTCACCGAAAGCGAGGACGAGAGAGACGCATGCGCAAAACCATGTTGACGTTCTCTCTGTAAGGTGACGTCCAATCAAGGGACGCTACTCTTACGCTAATCTCATTCACTATTAAACTAAGCCCACAATTGCGTTCGAAAGTCAGACCTGCATAATAAATGTCCTGTGCACGTCGTTCATAACACATGCAGTGGTTATAATAAAAGTAACCCATCATTTCATAACGGTGTTATCTGGGAGTGAACCAAATCCAAAGATCGATCTTTAAAGTGAAAATGACAAGAAATATTTTTAAAATTGAGTTTTTATATAGCACAACATCCACAAAACGTGTTCAAAGCGCTTTACAAAGGGCCCCCTGGCCAACAGCAACATTTCACATTTAGGACAGGACATGGCGCCTGTTATGCGATATTACAATTTTTTTCCGACAGAGACAACGTTGTTAACGGCCAGGTACTCATTTTACACATCGAGTACGGTGAGAGAATGTGAAGAAAGCGTCTTCTCCAAGGACTCAACTATGCGCAGAACGAGGCTCGAACCCAGGACATTTCGATCCGAAAGAGAGTGTCATACCACTAGACCACATAACCCTGTGCTTTTTGCCAGGTTAAGATGATATTTCATTCTCTTCACAAAAACGTAAACATGAAACCTGTCATCGTCTTAAGTACCAATTCTATTCTTATCATTTAAAACATCCCGAAATGATACCGTTTTGGGACGATGGGTCTCAAACAAATTCCACACAACTAGATTTCTCTTCAGCGTTTAATCGTTCGACAAAGCAAGCCTTTAAAGGACATGATAAAATTTTAGATGTACGTAATTTCACAACTGATATTAAAGAGAAATAAGCCAAAATTTCTTTTCAGTAGAACTCAAATAGTAGCTAATTGTAGATAGGAAAGAATCGAATACACAGCTACTGATAAGATAAGGGGCGCCTCAGGAGAATGTCTTTGACCTTATGCTTTTTCTTTATTATGATATAGTGTACTTCGACATTAATAAAGAAGTAAATTTGAGAAAAAGCTTGGATCATTCCCAGATATAAGCTACGTTTATATCTAAAATGAGCACAAAAAGTTACAACTGATGGATATTCCGCAAAAAAAAAAAGAAATGACATGAAATGAAAATTGCATGAAATATAATCCTGATAAATGTCAGGTCTTAAAATGATAAACAGAAACTAGTCAATCATATCTAATTTTAATCACGACAAACTGATAGCAGAGACCAAAGTAATTATAATTAAGATTGTTATCAACAGGGGGAATTAAAATGAACCGTGCAAAAATAAACATCGATATAATAATAATATATGCTAAAAATCAAATTTGGTCCTTAGTTTGTTTTTTGTTTTTGTTTTCCAAAAAGAACATATGTGACCCGCCGTGTAAAAGCGGTATTACGTCGGGATGCACTCGGTTAGGGAAATTGAATTCATAGCCACAAGTTTGATAACTTGGGTTTAATTTCTACGTCATGCTGGAGTATAAATACTATTTTTTGCTTTGCGAAAACTTCTAAGGTCCAATTTCTCTTCATTCTATCTCTAAATTCACTTTCTGAGGTCTGAATCATCCCGATATTATACCGTTTTGAGACGGAGGGTCACATATTTTGCCACCGAGAACACATAATATTATAAGATAGAAATCCTTTGAACCATCCTTTAAACAGACTGTCGATGCTCGCTCAAAGATTTATACCATAGAAACCTAATTGAAAAAAATATCAAGAGAGAAAGAAAATAACAAGTTTAGAAAAATTACGACGTAGTGAAAATCACAAATTAAAATAGATGTAAAATGATTGACCCTGCTTGCAGCCAGAGATAGTGGATACAATTTTACAATATATACATATATATATATATATATATATATATATATATATATATATATATATATATATATATTATATATATATATATATATATATATATATATATATATATATATATATATATATATATATATATATATATATATATATATATATATATATATATATATATACTTTAGTAAGAGTTCTTTACTAAATTCATCTCTGACTTCAGGTATAAAGAAAAAAAACCTGACGAAGCCCAGTTCTGATTTTGTAGCTTTTTATAGAAGCCTTTATCTACGCCTGTTGACGGATTTGACACAGAGACGAGGAGCGGGAATAATAATATAGAGTTGGAAACTAGACCACATACCGTGTAAATGCGTTCGCACGTGAGTTATTTTTGGGGCTGTTGAGAAGTACCTGAAGTGGTTATAGCAATGCAAAATAATAAACAGGCCTGAATTTACCTTCATATAGATAGTATGCGCTTGACATTGCCATCCGGAAGTATAACGGACCAACACACAAAACGGTGTGTATCCATGAACGTTTATAGCCGAGTTAATAGAGTTCAGTGAGCATTACTCATAAACGCGGATTACAAAAAAAAAACAATAACAAAGACCTGAGTGACGTCATCTGCATACTATCTATATTATAGAACGAAGATGACGTCACTCAAGCCTTTGTTATTATATTTTGACATCCGCCAGCCTTTGTTGATGTGTATTTTGCACTAACTGTATAACTAACTTGCATGACGTGATACTCAAACGTTGAACTGGATTACACCAGACTATAAAGTTCATGGTACAATGTTTGTGTGTTGGTCTGTTATACTTCGGATGGCAATGTTGTGAACTTTTTAGCCAAGCGCATACTATCTATATTATATTATTATCTATCATCCCTCATCTAACTTTGGGATTGTTGAGTAATCTCTCTTGTGATGACAAAACGTCTTTTTAAAAAAGAATTCGCCAGAAAATAGAATAAAGAGAAGAAAAAACATTCCTTTATTCATCCCATAGGGGAAATTTGTCTCTAGGGTCTATTCCAAGGGAAGACTGGAATAACTCAGGCCTCATCCGCAGTGCATCCCCGCAAATGACGTCATAACTATAAGTCCTGGTTGGTTCTTGTGTTGTCCTATAAGTTAACGGTGTCTACGATCTGACCCGTATTTTAATAAGCACAAAGAAGAGAGAATGGTGGTCCCGATAGCTCAGTTGGTAGAGCACTCGCTTCACAATCAAAGGGACCGAGATCGATCCTGGGTGTGGTCGAGATTTTTTTCCTTACCCTCCCCCTATCCAACCAGCAGTGAGTGTGTAGTTGGAATTTGTTAGATCTGGCGGAATGTACTTTGCGATAGACTAGCGTCCTATCCAGAGGTTAGCAAGCAGTTGCTATTGTCCGTTTCACGCTATAGAAACCGGGATAAACTCCGGCTCAATGGGCCTAATGGCTCTGAAGGACTACTATAGAATAATAGAGTAGATGTCATAATGCGAAAAAAAAAGCATTTTGATAGTGTACGAATAAATCATCTCGACCTTTTGTCTCTGATCACAACCAATGATAGAGTGGCGTAGACAGCCAAATGAAAATCAGTCTGATGCATAATGGAACAGAAGATCGCAGGTGAAAAAAGGGCACAGGTACATTTCTTATTTTTAAAGAAAACAACATTATTCCAATTTAGATACAAAATTTGAAGAAATGAGCAATTTTTTTTATTTGTTAATGATTTGCAACAAAGGAAAATTTTATCTTCTAAAATGCTAACCAATATATAATCCCATGAAACATAATATATGATATATAGATAGTATGCGCTTGGCTGAGAAGCTCAAAACATTAGGCTTTTAACGAAATCGGGCCGAACGAGACGCCGAACGCCGAACCCGAACGGATATAGCCTTCTCACGTGACCATGAACGAGATAGTGAAGACTCTCAAGCGGTATGCAGCATCGGATCTAAGGTCACGTGATAGAGGATAGCTTGGGTTGCTGTTGGCTTGTGTTAGGGGAGGGGCAAGGTCAGTGTCATTCAATAGTATACAATTGTGCATGTGGCGCTCTATACAGAGAGAAAATTATAAATTGATTACGGGGGAAGGGTGGGGGGGGGGGGGGGGAGGGGGGGGGGTTGACCCACAAACGATCGAGGTGTTGGGCTTCAGGTAGACCATGATACGAAATCAAAGAGAAAAGGCCGCTGGTACTTGGATGGTGGAAGTGTTTGGGGGGTGTGGGGGGAGGGGGGTAGTGACAATCAGCATGGGATGTATATATTAACATTAATAATATAGGCAATAGATGTATTGTTTGTATATTGTTTGTATATGTTTTTGTGTGTGTGTGTGTGTGTGTGCGCGCGCGCGTGTGTGTGTGTGTGAAAGGGATTACACAAAAACACCTTTCTCTGTAGCTTCCAAATGATTACGTATACGATAAATTTGAAAACCACATTGTTTGAATCAGCTTGCAAAAAGGAGAACATTTATCTTTGTTTCACAAAAATAGGTTTAGAGACGGCAGAGCTTTTGGGTTACACAACCACTATTTACCCATCGGTCAGCGGTACTCTTTGATGTATACAACACTCACCGCCTTTACGCAAAGCCGCCTGCCCATAAATCAAGAGATGATCTCCTAACTGTTCACAAGCAAACTGTCAAAGTGAGCAATCGATGATTGGATAAGAATCTCAAGATAATAAGGTAAGTTTTGGAAAGGTGATATCCCCCAACCCGTCATCGGACAGAACTTTCATGGTGTTATATCATATGAGCCCCGCCTCCTCTTTCTATTCCGGAGTGACGAGATTAGACGAGAGGACGCGGGAAAAAAAATGGTCACGTGTTGGGCAAGTCGATCGGTCGGCGAGCTTCGGCGTATAACTATAACTCCGTACTGCCATCCGGAAGTATAACGGACCAACATACAAAAACCTTTTGTAACCTTAAACTTTTATAGTCTGGTTAATACAGTTCAGTGAGAATTACTCACAAACGCGGATGGCAAAAAACAATAGCAAAGACCTGAGTGACGTCAACTTCATACTATCTATATAGGTTTAAGAGGAAGCCACGACAGCGTGGCTCAGAGGTATGGTCTTTGCTTCTTACCCAAAAGGTGACGAGTTCGACAACCTCCCCCCCCCCCTCCGCCCTGTTCGCTGCGTCCGTTGTCTTGAGCAAGTCACCTCGCCCAAGCTCACGTTGCAGCGCTGCACCGCGGCTAACGCCTGGATTATTCCAGTCTTCCTTTGGAATAGACCCTTAAGACAATAAATTATTTCCCCGTGGGAATGAGTGAAGGGAATTTAAGATTAATATAAGATTTTAAGATTTTATACCATATCCCCCCCGCCCCCCCCCCCCCCCCCCACACACACATCTTCCAAATGTGCGGCTATGTGGTCTAGTGGTATGACACTCGCTTTCGGATCGGAAGGTCCTGGGTTCGAGCCTCGCTCGGCGCATAGTTGAATCCTTGTAGAGGCTCTTTACTCACAGTCTCTGTCCGTACTCAGGAGTAAAATGAGTACCTGGCCGTTAACAGCCTTGTCTTTGTCCGAAAAAATGTAATATCGCCTGGCAGGCGTCATGTCTCGTTCTACATATTATGTGTTGCTGTTGGTCAGGGACCCCTTGTAAAGCGCTTTGAGCACGTTTAGTGGTTATTGCGCTATATAAAAGCTCAATTATTATTTATTAAATTCAGAGAGTGACCTAGCCGTTTTCCCCCTGTGCGGTCTTCAACAGGATGTCCAAAAGGAAACAAGAATAATATGTCTTTATAAAAGTCTGCAAAAGCTAAATTGAAAACAAGAGCGTCGAAAATGAACAAAATGCCAAAATTTGAGCTTTTATATAGCGCAATATCCACTAAACGTGCTTAAAGCGCTTAACAAGGGGTCCCTTACCAACAGCAACACATAACATGTAGGACGGGACATCACGCCTATTAGGCGATAATGCAATTTTTTTTTCGGACAGAGACAAGGCCAGGTACTCATTTTACACCTGAGTACGTTGAAAGAACGTGAGTAAAAAGCTTTTTCCAAGGACTCAATTATGCGCCGAGCGAGGCTCGAATCCAGGACCTTCCGATCCGAAAGCGAGTGTCATACCACTAGACCATATACCCACACGAAGTCAATCACTGTTTGGTGTGGGCAATGACCAGTTGGGTGAAAATATTCTTTCATTCTGTCCTTGTATCACCCAACTCAACTAAAGTATGAATGGGTACCTGGTTGTATGAGATGAAGAATATTGTCTAGTGCTGATACAAAAAGGCGCGGAGAAGAATGACATGCCATTTGTGTCCTGTATGAAATAAACATTTGGAACCATTGTTAAGCGCCCGTGGAGTTTGGCGGCCTTGACTTGATAAAGGTCACGTGGTGAATAAAATCTATTTATAGTAACACGTCCATCAATGTGATTTGATACAGTAAAATTGTAGATAACCATTTAATCCATCAGTTAAAACCCGCATAATAAATTATCAGCTGTACGGATCAGAAATTCCCCATTGTATTCAATTCTTGGGTTTCCCCAAAGGGCTGACGTACTCTGGAAAAACCCATATTTAAAAATTTGGCCCAATAAACTCTTCCTAAATGACTCTCATCTTGGCAAAAACTCTCAAACCCGGGACTTCGCCAAATTTTTAAATATGTGTTTTTACAGAGTAAGGCAGAACGGTGAACGGCAGTAATAATAATTTGGCTGATAAAGAACTTAACACGTGTGTATGAAAGGTGCCAGACAAAGCATGAAAGAAAAATACAAGAAAATAAAAAGAAACAAAAAAAACACATCTAAAAAATTTTTTTTTTTTCTAAAAACAAAAAAAAACAGTCGACCTCGACTGGGGACCGAACCTCAGACCTTCTGATTACCGGTGATCAGAAGGTCTGAAGTTCGATCCCCAGTCGAGGTCGACTGATTTTTTTGGATGGTTTATTATTTGATTGTAGTTTTCTTTCTTGCTTTGTCTGGCACCTTTCATACACACGTGTTAAGTTCTTTATCTTACATCGGTGCCTGCTCCTTAATTTCTTAATATTTAGTAATATGGCTGTCTGTACCTTGTGTGTTAATAACTCTTGTTTAGTGGTGTCATCATTGGACGTTATTCTTTCATAAAAACACCCCATCACGCAGATTGGAATTTATCAGAGAAGACAAATTAAGTCGTAATCATCATTCATAATCCACGTGCACTTATTTGCAGGTCTGATAACCCAATATATTATCATGGGTCCCTTCTTGTAATGGAAGTCTCAATAAACAACGCAAAATATTGTCCATTACAACAATGTGTTAAACTAAGGCCATCATTGCGTTCTGATGTCAGACCTGCATTATAAATGTCCTGTGCATGTCGTTCAAAACACACGCAGTGGTTTTACTAAATTAAACCAAAAAAAAAAGAAAAAAAATAATTAGAAAATTGAGCTTTTATATAGCGTAATATTCATTAAAAGTGCTCAAAGCGCTTTACAAGGGGTCCCCGACCATCAGCAACACAACATGTACAACGGGACATTTCAGACAGAGACAACGCTGTTAACGGCCAGTTACTCATTTTACACATGAGTACGGTGAGAGAATGTGAGTAAAGAACCTTTTCCAAGGACTCAACTATGCATCGAGTGTGACTCGAACCCAGGACCTTCCGATCCGAAAGCGAGTGTCATACCACTAGACCACATAGCCACACAAAGTCAAATTAATGGAATCTCAATAACCAACGCAAAATATTTTCCAATACGACAATGTGTTAAACTCTAAGCCCATAATTGCGTTCGGATGTCAGACCTGCATAATATATGTACTATACTCGTCGTTCAGAACACATGCAGTGTAGTGTTAATAATAATATGTAACCCATCATATCGAAACGGTGTTATGCGGCATCGATATTCCCATTGTAGTCGATTCTCGGGTTTTCCCCAAATTGTTCATCAACAATCGTGAAATCGGCCACCATTTATTGCTCGAATCGATTTTATTGTATTGGTAGGGGTCAGGGGTCAGGGGTCATGGTCAGGTCAGGTGAGCAGACCGATTTAATATCGGGGATTTCCCTGCTGTGCTCACAATGTTATCAAACAAAACTTTGATTGCTATAGATAGTTCGGAGTTGACGTCACTCAGGTCTTTGTTATTGTTTTTTGCCATCCGCGTTTATGAGTACTTCTCACTAAATTGTATTAACCAGACTATAAACGATCATGGTTACACACAGTGTTGTGTGTTAGTCCGTTATACTTCCGGATGGCAATGTTGTGAACTCCTTAGCCAAGCGCATACTATCAATAAAAAAATATAATGTTAGAGATAGTATGCGCTTGGCTAAAAAGCTCATAACATTGCCATGCGGAATTATAACGGATCAACACACAAAACGGTGTGTATCCATGAACGTTTATAGTCGGGCTAAAACAGTTCAGTGAGCATTACTCATAAACGCGGATGGCAGAATACAATAACAAAGACCTGAGTGACGTCATCTTCGAACTATCTATACACCGTGTTAGAAAGGATGCATTCCTAGCCTTCGATAACTTATATAGATAGTTCGAAGATGACGTCACTCAGGTCTTTGTTATTGATTTTTGCCATCCGCGTTTATGAGTAATGCTCACTGAACTGTATTAACCCGACTACAAACGTTCATGGATACACACAGTTTTGTGTGTTGGTCCGTTATACTTCCGGATGGTCATGTTATGAGCTTCTTAGCCAAGCGCATACTATCAATATAATATAGATAGAATGCGCTTGGCCAAGGAGTTCACAACATTGCCATCCGGAAGTATAACGGACCAACACACAAACTCTGTGTAACCATGAACTTTTATAGTCTAGTTAATATAGTTTAGTGAGAACAACTCACAAACGCGGATGGCAAAAACAATAACAAAGGCCTGAGTGACGTCATCTGCATACTATCTATATAGGACAACATCTCCTGTCCCTGGAAAAGGCTCTTTACTCACATTCTCTCACACTACTCATGTGTAAAATGAGTACCTGTCCGTTAAAAGCGTTGTGTTGTCCCTGTCGGAAAAAGAAATTGTGATATCGCCTAACAGTCGTCATGTCTCGTTCAACATGCTAAGCGTTGCTGTTGGCTTGGGATCCCTTGTCAGCGCTTTGAGCACGTTTAGTGGATATTGCTCTCAATATAAATGCTGTATTTATTTAAAAGGACGAGACATGACATGACGCCTGTGAGGCGACAAAACATTAAAAACAAAACAGAGGCACCGCCGTTGTCGACCAAGATACTCATTTTACACCTGAGTGAAGAGATGGTCCCGAGGGATTCCAAACAGCCGGTCAGCGTGTTTGTATTGGACATAACGTCCATGTGTTTTAATGACCCAAACGATATCACAGCGGGAAGAAAACACATTGCAGATCTGACCGTTTTCATCGGGAGACAATTAACAGCAATGCGCTCCGGGCTTCATTGAAGGGGACAATATGCATCGTTGTTATTTCTCTCCTGAGGAAACTGGCAGATTATATTATGTTGTCGGGGTAGATCAAAATAGAACCCCGCTCGTAATGAGAGTTAGCTAAGTGATTTTAGCATTGTTTTATGGCGCCAAAGAAATCACAGCGGGGTGAGAAAGGACTGAGTCAAATGTCCATAAATATCCAATCATCATATGGACGATTATAACTGTTAATTTGTGCGGCTATGTGGTCTAGTGGTATGACACTAGCTTTCGGATAGGAAGGTCCTGGGTTCGAGCCTCGGGCTCGGCGCATAGTTGAGTCCTTGGAAAAGACTCTTTACTCACATTCTCTCACCGTACTCAGGTGTAAAATGAGTACCTGGCCGTTAACAGCGTTGTCTTTGTCCGAAAAATTGTAACAGGCGTCATGTCCCGTCCTAATGTTAAATGTTGCTGTTGACCAGGGACCCCTTGTAAAGCGCTTTGAGCACGTTAGTGGATATTGCGCTATATAAAAGCTCATTTTTTAAATTAAAAAAAAATATTTGATATGTGGAAATGATACGTCCACGGTTGGAAAATCTTATAGATGTCGCTGGTCCACGGGCATGCGTAGTGAGTATTTCCCTTTTCCATTAACCCTCTCCTTACCACCCATAGGAAAATCGCCACATTCGTTACGATGTAACCGACAATTTTCTCATTCTGATTTCTCTTGTACGTCACAGAATGTAAAGAAATGCGTTGATTACAGCTATAAATACTAAACACTTTGTTGTAGAGCTCACTTGGTACTTTTTTGTTTGAGTAAGAAAAGTCTATTTTTGTGCCTGGTGGGTGTGAATTTTCGGGGTCAATTCTAAAAATAGCTGGTAAGGAGAGAGTTAAACCACATAATATTGATAGTTCGAAGATGACGTCACTCAGGTCTTTGTTATTGTTTTTTGCCATCCGCGTTTATGAGTAATGCTCACTGAACTGTATTAACATGACTCTAAACGTTCATGGATACACACAGTTTTGTGTGTTGGTCCGTTATACTTCCGGATGGCAATGTTATGAGCTTCTTAGCCAAGCGCATGCTATCTATATAATGGCTATGGTGGCTAATGGTATTATTGATGGCATGTTGAATGTAACTCTGTTCATTTGTGCCGATATAACAGATAAAAATGTTGTTATGAACCGAAGTTTGAAAGATGGAATCAGTCAGAAGTGTATTCAAAAAGGAAACAAAATATGTGACCCTTCGCCTCAAAACAGTATTATGTCGGGAAGATTAAGATTCTGAAAATGGAATTTGTAGCCAGAAATATCATGCTTAAGTTGGGCTAATATGCTTTATAGAGGAGAAGGACTATCATATTTTACTTTGCTAAATACCAACGTTTCATATTTTTGACCAGTTTAACTATAATTTGACTTATTAGCATCTGGTCCATCCCGACATAATACCGTTTTGAGACGAGGGGTCACATATATGGAAATATAAAAAGAGACCAAGTAAAACACGGATATAACGAACAACCCCGTTATAAAAGAAAAAATGTTCTTTGTAACAGAGGTTCTTTTTAGTTTCTTCCCACACAAATATTTTAGGTTACCTTCCCCTTTGCTTCACCCCAAAACCAATGCCATTTGTCAACAAAAATGATTAAGACCATTCATTCATCACGGTAGCCTGAATAAAATATCTAATAATATTTGTTAATAATCATATTTCTCATTGGACACACGCTTAGAAAGAATGACTCCACTATTACAAAGAAAGTATTGGACTGGAACCCTCAGGGCTCAAGGGGAAGGCCACGAGGAACATGGAGAAGAATTAAAGAATCTGATATACAGAGAAGTGGTAAGACCTGGATGAGATTAAAAGTTAGCCCAGGATAGAGAAGGATGGAAACTGTTTGTCTGTGGCCTATACCCTGACCCAAGGTGAAAAAGGCAATGATGATGATGATTTGGAGGGAACTAAAAAGAAGGATGGACATAAGAATTTTCTTCCACTATCCACTGAATGGGTGATGGCTATGATGGAGATTTGGATATGAAAACTGCTTTCTGGGTATCCTGCCCAGGTGGATGGAAAGGCATTTGATAGATCTCATGATATAGTGAAAAGATGGAAATGTTGTTTTGTCGGGTATATCACCTCGCCTCAGGCTGTTTAAAGATATGATGTGGAGATAGAGAAGGATGGAAACTGTTTGTCTGTGGCCTATACCCTGACCAGGGTGAAAAGGCAATGATGATGATGAGGATAGAGAAGGATGGAAACTGTTTGTCTGTGGCCTATACCCTGACCCAAGGTGAAAAAAGGCAATGATGATGATGATATTTCTCGGCGGAAGGAACTAAGAAGGAAGCGATGTTCATAAGAAATTACTTCTTCCACTTATCTCAAACATCAAGAATGGGTTGTGCGGCTATGTGGTCTTTTGGATATGACACTCCCTTTTGGAAGGGAAGGTCCTGAGGTTGGAACCTTGGAAAGGCTATTTACTCACATTCTCTCATCGTACTCAGGTGTAAAATGAGTACCTGGTCGTTAAAAGCGTTGTCTTTGTCGGAAAAAAAATTGTTATATCACCTATCAGGCCTCATGGCTCGTTCTAAATGTTACGAGTTCCTGTTGGTCAGGGACCCTTTGTAAAGCGCTTTAAGTACGTTTAGTGGATATTGCGCTATAGATAGTTCGAAGATGACATCACTCCGGTCTTTGTTATTGTTTTTTGCCATCCGAGTTTATGAGTAATGCTCACTGAACTGTATGAACCCGACTATAAAGGTTCATGGATACACACAGTTTTGTGTGTTGGTCCGTTTGTGTGTTGGTCCGAATAGATAGCAAGAAGTTGACGTCACTCTGGTCTTTGTTATTGTTTTTGCCATCCGCGTTTATGAGTAATTCTCACTAAACTGTATTTATACGTTTAAGGTTACACATAGTTTGTGTGTTGGTCCTTTATACTTCCGGATGGCAATGTTGTGAGCTTCTTAGCCAAGCCCACACTGTCTATAGATAGAATGCGCTTGGCCAAGGAGTTCACAACATTGCCATCCGGAAGTATAACGGACCAACACACAAACTCTGTGTAACAATGAAATTTTATAGTCTGGTTAATACAGTTTAGTGAGAACAACTCACAAATGCGGATGGCAAAAACAATAACAAAGGCCTGAGTGACGTCATCTGCATACTATCTATATAAATCGCTCTCATTCTACTGATTGCTTTGCGAACACAAGCCTGCAGGTCTTTGGATCCAAATGTGTGCTAGTCACTTCTCTGTTATTGTTACTTCTCACTAAAGTTATATCAATCAGACAGACAATAAACGTTAAAAGTTATAGATAGTTCGAAGATGACGTCACTCGGGTCATTGTCATTGTTTTTTGCCATCCGCGTTTATGAGTAATTCTCACTTAACTGTATTATCCAGACTACAAAAGTTCATGGTTACACAGAGTTTTATGCGTTGGTCCGTTATACTTCCAGATGGCAATGTTGTGAGCTTTTAAGCCAAGCGCATACTATCTATAAACGCTAAATGTTATAGATAGTATGCGCTTGGCTAAAAGCTTACAACATTGTCATCCGAAAGTATAAGGGACCAACACACACACACACAAAAAACAAACAATATGTAAACCTTTAAAATAAATTTATAGTCTGATTAATATAGTTTTGTGAGAATTGGCAAAACGCAATCACTAATACTTAGTGGCTTCACCTTCATAATATATATATACAAAGATTTGTGTTTTAGTGCACTATATGCGGCTGGTAGATGTTGTGAGTATTTAGCTAAACGCATAGCATCAATAGATCGCGATCAATCGACATGGAGATTAACAATTTCTATAACCATTGCCATGAATTGTTCACCTGGAATGTGTTATGGAACAAAAGCCAACTTCCATCCTCTCATAGTTATTGTTACATAGCAAAGTCCGTGTTTTATTGCCGTTATCAAAACTTGATGCCCCGCTTGATTACAGATTTATAGCACTAGATATTTGGAAAAGATAAAGAATAAATCACACCCGGGGTGAAGACATCAAAAGAGATATCTTGTGAAGGGGAGGCCACCACGTCTGTTCTTCCTTCTATCATCTATTATGTCCATCACAATAGTTTGTTAATTTCTATCTTTTTTATTTTGTTTGTTTATTTTTTTATTTTTTTATTTTTTTTTTCGGTGTGTGTGAAGACAATATATGATACTTTTGTCTGGAACCATGTTTGTGACTGTCATACATCCTATATCCGTCGGTCATCAATTTGAATTCTGTGTGTGAAGTGTTTTTTTAAAAGGAGTAGATATAAGTAAAGGGCACTTATTCTCGGATTTAAATCCTTCTCCAGTAAACAATTAAAGCAAGTATTGCCCTATTATTGTTGCTGTTATTGTTGTTGTTGTTGTTGTTGTTGTAGTTATTGTTGCTGTTGTTGTTGTTGTTGCTGTTGTTTCAACGATTGCCTTTGAGACTGATTCGTAGTTGTCTTTATTGTTGTTGTTGTTGTTGTTGTTGTTGTTACTGTTGTTGTAGCGGTTGCCTTTGAAACTAACACTGTTGTTGTTATTGTTGTTGTTGTTTGTGGTGGTGGTGGTTGTCTTAGAGCGCATCGACAGTAATCGGTGGGGCTGTGTCTTTTGCATTATAAAGAATCTGAGGAGGAGGAGGATGAGGAGGAGGAGGAGGAGGAGGAGGAGGAGGAGGAGGAGGAGGAGAAAAAGGGAATTTAGAAGTAGATAACGGAGGAGGAGTATGGGGGATTAGCTATCCTAATTTACTACACACATCACTTCCCGTGTTTGAAATGTGCAGTGGAGCACACCTATGACGAACACATTTCTGAAGAATTGTTGGAAATCGCCAACGCTCATCTTTACCCTTTTTATTGTTTTATTAATACGCATAATGCATTTAACGCATTATAAATTGACACTTTTAAAGAATTGATGAACGCTGTTCATTACTTGGGTCATTTAGAGCACATTTTGCGATGTGACCAATGACCTCGAGCCAATGCCCTCCAGATTGCTATGCCTCGAGCACATGGGAAGGCAATATAGAACATCCCCATTTGTATCAAAACAATCACATTGTTTAAAGGGATAGCCGCCGCCAGTCGAATAGGGTTAAACAGTCGTGACGTCACTTCCCCGGTTCTAAACTATCGGGACAATGGCGGACGCCGATATCTCCATCACCACCCTTATGAAATACTTCTCCGACGAGCATAAAAGTGTATCCAGAGGGGAAAAAGATTATAAATCTGATCATGTTTTGACTTTTATACATCCTGATCACACGACAAGTGGAAAAGTTCTAGCTAACATGAAGAATAAAGAATACCGATTTTCCTTGAGTAGAACCAAGCTGCTGGTTGCTGGGCGGACGTGACCATCAGACTATTGAATCCTATTGGGAACCAAGAAATCTACGGGCATGCGTAAGCAAAGCAACCAGTTAAATCTTCTTCAACAGTCGTAACGTCACTTCCTTCCTAATGACGCATGGTAACTTAGTAACACTGGCTCTAAACTATCGGAACAATGGCGGACGCTCGTATGAAATATTTCTCCGGCGAGTATAAAGGGTAACCAGAGGAAAAAAAGCCACATACATTTGATCATGTTTTGACTTAACACATTCTGATCACAAGACATATGAAAATTTCTAGCCAGCATGAAAAATATAAAGTAATGATTTTCTTTGTTTAGAACCAAGATGGCCGCCGTTGCCAGGCGGCGTGACATCAGACTATTGAATCGTATTCGGAACCAACAGACCTCAGACATGCTTGTATCAAAAGCAACAAGTCTTTTATTTGGAGCAAAACAACCATTCAGCACAGATGACCTTGATGAGCTAAATTTAGAATAAGACGATATTCATCTAAGACATCCACCCATGCATAAAGGTGTCAACTCATCGCTCACGTGGTCATAAAGACATGGTTGTGAATATGTTACTCCATCACTTCACAACGGTATTATAATATTGGAGTGAATCAGACACCGAAAGTTTGAAGTTTGGTGAACAAAATATCATCTGGCAACGTAGAACACAAAACAAACCGTTATGCATTTTTGTACAGAAATATGAATAATAAATTTTGTATTTGGAGCGCTTGGCTTGTTGTTGGTTTGTTTACAAATAACTTCTCCCCCGGTGACGTCCAATCAAGGGACGCTACTCTTCCACTAATCTCATTCCCTATAGATGCTGGGCGCATGATTAAGCAGCTCACAACATTGCCATCCGGAAATATAGATAGAATGCGCTTGGCCAAGGAGTTCACAACATTGCCATCCGGAAGTATAACGGACCAACACACAAAACTCTGTGTAACCGTGAACTTTTATAGTCTGGTTAATACAGTTCAGTGAGAATCACTCACAAACGCGGATGGCAAAATACAATAACAGAGGCTTGAGTGACGTCATCTTCATTCTATCTATAAAGGACCAACACACTGTAACCTTAAACGTTTATAGTCTGATAAATGTAGTTTAGTGAGAATTACTCATATACTTGGATGGCAAAAAACAACAAAGACCTGCGTGACGCCACCTTCGTTCTGTCTATAAAATATACCCTTTAGCATCCAAACCACCCCGATATGATACCGTTAGGAGATGACGGGCCACAAATACAGACGAATCAAAATGACTTCCAACCGTAGCCTCCATTAGAACATGCCTAACAGCCTCAATCAGTCGGCCCTACATGACTTTTCTCAATCATTTACTTATTTATTTGCATTTGTGTTTACATGTATTTTTGTTTATTTTCCATGTCAACATAAGCCTTCAAAACCATCAGTTCACACACACACACACACACACACATACACACACGCTTACACACAATCACGCATAAACAATACAAAACAAAACAACAACAACAAACTTTAAAAAACAGACCCAAACTCCCCCCCCCAAAAAAAAAAATTATTAAAAAATCAACAACAAAAAAACAAAATTAAAAACAACAAAACAACAACAAACAAACAAACAGAACAACAGACACATTATCGTTTCCCCCGTCAAAGAAATTTGACCACAATAAGCTCTTAATAGGGCTCTTTATCGCACTTCGCAAAATAATGTGAAGTCACGCGAAGGCAGTTTACGCACATTAAACGGAAAATATTTTCCTGTTGTATTTCGCATTATCCTATGAATTACGTTTAAAAAAAAAATCATGAAAAATACCCATGATTTATACGTTTCATGTCAATAAAATCGTGATAGAGACAGATTATTCGATTAAGGATTTTACATAACTAAAGAGGTTGGACGAAGATGGTATAGATTTGAGATGGTTAATAGGGCATGGTGAAGAATGTTGTTTGCATGTTTATGATGCAGATTAGTGGGAAATTCCTGTTGCATTTTCATATGCCAGGATTTTATAATTCATTAATGCCATTATTTTAACTATAAACTGATAATACTTGTGGAAAAAAAGCTAAAATTTACTTAACAGGGAAGAATGTTGTTTGTATGTTTATGATGCAGATTAGTCGGAAGTTGCTACTGTTGCATTTTCATATGCCAGGATTTTATAATTCGTTAATGACAATTTATTAACTACAAAATCATAATACTTGTGAAGAAAAATAAGCTAAAATCAAATTTGTTTGATGGAAGATTTCAGCTGGAATCCGTCAAAGTGGAAATCGAAGGGAATCTCGTGACTCCTCCCAATGTCTTGATTCGAACAGGCCGTATAGATAGTTCAAAGGTGACGTCACTCAGGCCTTTGTTATTGTTTTTGCCATCCGCGTTTGTGAGTTGTTCTCACTAAACTGTATTAACCAAACTATAAAAGTTCATGGTTACACAGAGTTTGCGTGTTGGTCCGTTATACTTCCGGATGGCAATGTTGTGAACTCCTTGGCCAAGCGCATTCTATCTATAGTCATTATTCAGTAAACAAACGGCTATCTACAATGGTCCATTACTATTGATCGTATGTGTTTATGTAAAATGTTCACTAGTTCTACCCGTCAAATCAATAATTTGAGATGGTTAATAGGACATGGTGAATGAAGAATGTTGTTTGCATGTTTATGATGTATATTAGTCGGAAATTTCTATTCATATGCATTTTCATATGCCAGGATTTTATAATTCCTTCCTGCCAATATATTAACTCTAAAATTATAATACTTGTGAAAAAAAAATAAGCTAAAATTAAATTTGCTTAATGGAAGATTTCAGCAGGAATTCCTCAAATTGAGAAGTCGAAAGGAACGAGCGTAGTCACTGAAGTCACTCCCAATGTCGTGATTCGAACAGTCCCTATAGATAGTATGCGCTTGGCTCAGGAGTCCACAACATTGCCACCCGGAAGTAAAACGGACCAACACATAAAACTATGTGTAACCATGAACTTTTATAGCCTGGCAAATACAGTTAAGTGAGAATTACTCATAAACGAGGGTGGCAAAAAACAATAACAAAGACCAAAGTGACGTCAACTTCATTCTATCTATAGTCAGTATTCAGTGAACAGTGGCAAACTACAATGGAACCATTACTATTAATGGTATGCGTTTAAGAAAAAAAACCCCAAAAAACAAAAACAACAAAACAAAATAAAACAAAACAAAACTTGAGCTTTTATATAGCGCAATATCCACTAAACATGCTCAAAGCGCTTTATATACCCAATTCCTTATGGACTCACAGTTGTAATGGAAATCTAATAATAAAAAAAATATTGTCCATTACGACAACAATGTTAAACTAGGCCCATAAGTAGGTTCGGATGTAAGACCTGCATATATGTACACGTCGGTTCTGACATTCAATTAGAAAGTATTGCTTGCTTGAGAAAAGTGATCCAATAACTTGTTATATATTTAACAAAAGTACTCATCATATACACAAGTAACATACACACACACACACACACACACACACACACACACACACTCGCGCGCACGCACATAAACATGAACTCATATTCTCATAAAACGCGCCAGTCAATACACAAGTATAATATCATATTTTGTTATAGTAGTATTCGTTCCAAGTCGAGTATCATAATATATACACTATATACAATTATAATATATCATGATAGCTTATATTATTATATCGATATATTATATCATCTACTTCTAGATACATGCCGATATTGTGCCAAATTTATTACGCTCGTGATTTCCCAGGGTCATGGGAAAATCCCATAAATCAGAAGCTATGCGGGAGGACAGTGAGTACTCAACTGCCATACTCTAACAAAACAACATATTCCACATTTTGGCCAGAAAATTTTCACTTTAAATATCGATCAAATTTAATAATCCACGACTTTGAAAAAATGCCAAAAAAGGGAAATAAAAAGAAATCTTAGGTTTGAGATATTTTGGCGCACTCAATGGTTGTCTAAATCGATAGTTATTTGAAGTAAACGTTTTCTGGCCAAAATTGAAAATAAAATAAGTTTTTTTTTGTCAGTGTCCGGCGATCTATAATACACTGTTATGACTGGAATACACCACAACCAACGAAATCAGAGAGAGAGAGAGAGAGAGAGAGAGAGAGAGAGAGAGAGAGAGAGAGAGAGAGAGAGAGAGAGAGAGAGTCGCTTAATTGCAACGAATAATTATCTTTTTTACTTAAGAGGTAATTAGTGCACGGGTTTATATCATAATGTAACAATAATTTTGGAAGGTTTCTTAAATGTTATTGGGTATGATATAAATATATATATCTTGCAATAGATAAAAATATAAGTCATTAGTAAATAAATGAATAACTAAGAGCATGAATAAATAAACAAATATATAAACGAATAAGACATACGTGAAAAAGTTAATGGATACAAAAAAATGAATGAATAAATAAATAAATAAACAAAAATTACGAATATATAAATAAACAAACAGATAAACAATATAAATAAATAATAAATTAATAAATAAACAAATAAACGAATTAAAAAAAAAGAATTGAATAGATAGATGAAAAAAAAACAAAAAAATAAATAAACAAACAACAAAACAAGTAAATAAATAAACAAATAAATAAATAAACAAATACATAAACGAATACACAAATATATAAATCAATATGAACTCCATTGGTATTGCTGTGTTGGAATGAATCAAGAAGGACGAGTAAGTTTGAAAGTGAAAAAAAAAAAATTAATTAGGAAATCTGAAGCAATTTATATAATAAGAAACAATAAGTTAATATCCTAAACGAATTTAATCTAGTTCAACTCATACTTTCAAAGGTAAATTTACGTTACAATTGGATTCAAGAGTCTGATGTCACGTCCGCCACGCAACGAGCATCGTGGATCTAAACAAAGGAAATCGGTACTTTTATTCTTCATGCAGGCTAGAACTTTTTCACATGTGATGTGATCAAATGTATACAAGTCAAAACATGATCAGATTTATGTTTTTCTCCTCTGGATACACCTTGTTTGGAACCACAATGGCCGCCGTTGCTGGGCGACGTGACATCAGACTACTGAATCCAAATAAGAAATAAAAGGTACGTTCTTTAGAATCACATCCATGGCGTCAGAGTTTATTCCGGTTTCTATGGCGTAAACGAACGGTAGTTATTGCCTGCTACCCTTTCGATAGGACGCTAGTTCATCACAAAAACTGTCTAACAGCCCCAGCTAACCAAACTTTTTTCCGTGGACAAGATGGGCAGAAAATGGTGGGAAAATATAAAAAAGAACCCAAACAAAAACAAACAAACCAACCAAACAAAAAAAAAAAAAAAGAAAAGAAAAGTTATACACCCTACAAAAATACAAACATGGAACTATAATCTCATGACAGCAATGTGCTCGATATTTAAAAAAAAAGATGCATATTATATTAAACCTTAAGTCCTTTATTGATGAGACACATGAAAATATATCCACATGATTCAAGATTTAAGATTCAAAGTCTATTCTTAAGCAGTTTGCCAATACAAAACACAAATCAAAACATAATTTCTAGTTAATACATTATAAAACCAGCTTTATCACATGATTTGAAGCATAAGAGATTGCCGAGGTTGCAAACCAATGGGGCTCACATCCTGAATTCAAGTAAAAAAGTTTTATTTTAAGTTATTATCCCTTATTGTGCACTTTAAATTTTGTGACGATTCAGCGGATGTTCTTATTACGCGAAGTGACATTAAGCGATTTGAGTTCTGATACATTGTAGTAGTACTACGTACAAGTTTATGAGCAACAGCCAAAAATTCACGATCAAGATCTGGCTTGATTTAATCCACCCGGACATACAACATACGCTACATCTGCTCTGCGCATGCGTCAACCAACAAGCTCAATTTCCGTTAGTGGCAGACTGTTGTAGTTACGAACTTGTGCGTGCGATTGTTTAGATACAGATGTACAAGCTGCCTTTTTGTATCTCTTTTATGGAGCGTGCCCCTGTTTACATCAACTTGTTTGTGGCTTACGTCCGAGTTATCTGTTCTTTGAAATTTCATATAAATTATTCCGGGGTTCTCCGAAGGAACCAGTCCCGGGCACGCGGGTTTGTTTGTAAACCGTTGTGTGGTGCGCTCTTCAAAGAAGATAACTACTAAGATGAAAAACTCATTTGTCGTTGAACAGTTGAACACAATATTGTGAGTCAGACATTTTTATTATCCCTTACTCACTCTCACTTGTTCTCCATCTGATTGAGGTGGTGATTGTAAGGGAGGCATGAGAGATGATTTCGCAGTAAGGGCTCTGCATTCAGATTTTTTCCTAAACTTTTCTCATTTATGTTGAGCTTTAAAAAAATTGTGCTTTTATATAGCGCAATATCCACTAAATGTGCTCAAAGCGTTTTACAAGGGGTCCCTGACCAACAGCAACATTTAACATGTAGAACGAGACATGACACCTGTCAGGCAATATTACCATTTTTCCGGACTGAGACAACGCCGTTAACGACCAGGTACTCATTTTACACCTGAGTACGGCGAGAGAATGTGAGTAAAGAGTCTTTTCCAAGACTCAACTATGCGCCGAGCGAGGCTCGAACCCAGGTCCTTCCGATCCGAAAGCGAGTGTCATACTACTAGACCACATAGCCGCACAATAATCATGATAGAAGAGAGTAACTGGTTAACATTGACAGACATTAGGAACAAACATAAACTGAAGGTCATCACTAAAGGTAGAGCACAAAAATAAAGATTTTAAACAGTAATGTCTCTCTCGTCCTCGCTTTCGGTGAAGTGTCTCATGCCGCTTTCACCGGAAGCGAGGACGAGAGACGCATGCGCAAAACCATGTTGACGTTCTCTCTCTAATAACTTCTCCGCCGATGGCGTCCAATCAAGGGACGCTACTCTTCCGCTAATCTCATTCCCTATGGGCTAACCCACTACCGAGTGAATGCACACAGTCAGTCCTATTTTCTATGTGTCAGTTCGAAAACATTTCTGTCACAGGAAGAAATAATTATTGTGATACAGATCAAAACCTTAAACCATCCTACCACATACAAATGTTGCGTCTATCTTCAGTGCTGAATTCCAAGAAACTAGGGAGCAGGCACCGATGTAAGATAAAGATATAAACAAGTGTGTATGAAAGGTGCCAGACAAAGCAAGAGAGAAAAATACAAGTAAAAAAAGCATCCCAAAAATATCAGTCTACCTCGACTGGGGATCGAACCCCAGACTTTCTGAGGTTCGATCCTCAGTCCAAGAAGATTGATTTTTTTGGGGTAGCTTTCTTTCTTGCTTTGTCTGGCCCATTTCATACACACAACTTGATCTGGTCTGAAGCTCCAACAGCAGGGATTAGATTTCAATGGGTTGGATTGGATTGGGTTGGTATGTCTCAAACTGGTATAATGTTGAGTGCTTTTTTTAAAGCTTTACATAACGCAATATCCACTAAATGTGCTCAAAGCGCTTTACAAGGTGTCCCTGGTCAACAGCAACATTTAACATATAGGACGGGACATGCCCGCCTGTTAGACGAAATTACAATTTTTCGGACAAAGACAACGCTGTTAACGGCCAGGTACTCATTTTACACATGAGTACGGTGAGAGAATGTGAGTAAAGAGCCTTTTCCAAGGACTCAACTATGCGGTGAGCGCGAGGTTCGAACCCAGGACCTTCCGATCCGAAAGCGAGTGTCATACGACTAGACCACATAGCCGCAAAAAGATAATGTCTAGATAAACTTATTGATCAAAATTTAATTCTAAGTTTAACTTTAACAGTTTTGAGTCCAAATCGACGTGTCTGACATCCGAACCCACTTTCGGGCCTAGTTTAACATTGTTGTAATGAAGAATATTCTGCGTCTTTTAAAAAAAAATTTTCATGACAACAATGATGAACCCAAAAGGAATCGGGTGATCAGACCTACAAATAAGTGCACGTCGGTCCAAATGTATTCCTTCATTGAGAAGCACAGACAAGTTTCTTTAACTTTAAAAAAATAAAAAAAATAAATCCAAATTTTGATTACTAGTGAACTTCCGCCCCCCAGAAAACATTATGTCTGTGGAGTGATGATATGTGACCCTTCGCCTCAAAACGGTATTAAGTCGGGATGGTTATGATGTTGAAAATGGAATTCATTGCCAGAAATATCGGACTTGTGTTCAGTTTGTATGTTTTATTGGGGAGAATGGAAACCATATTTTAGGGTACGAATGCCAACAATTTATATTTTTGACCAGTTTCAACATTAAATTCGTCTTTTAAGCATCTGGTTCGTTCCGGCATAATACCGTTTTGAGACGATGGGTCACATATACAGATACTAAAGATTGGATTTATAGTCCAAAACCGGAGACAGCGATAATAAGAGACGTGAGACATCAGGGGTCTGATTCATGGAGCGGGACTACGACGATAGTCCTAGACTAAATCCGTTGTCTAAGGCGTTGTAAGATATTCATGAAGCCGGACTACGCGAAGTCTTAGACTAAACGAGGGACTAAACGGGTGAAATTTACACCCGCGATTTAGCAGGCGTAAATATCGTAGTCTGGGACTAAATTTCAAGATCATAATATGTCCTCTACGCTGGGGGAAGTAATTTTACAGCGATTAGAACAAGAATACCCGACAGTTTTTGATTTTATATTTATTTTTATTTATTTATTTATTTTTTGGTTTTGTTTATTTTATTTTCTTTACTTTTCTCGAAGATTCGACAATCGCACATACACTCCTCATCTTGCCCATTCAAAACACTCTGCAGGGACTCCTCCCCCCCCCCCCCAACACACAGTTTCATAGTAACTTCCTCCCTCCTCCTCCCTCCTCCTACTACTACTACTACTACTACTACTACTACTACTACTACTACTACTACTACTACTACGACTACTACTACTACTA
>NC_088360.1:140192557-140222557 GCF_034508935.2 Berghia stephanieae | reverse complement strand
ACAATGAACTTAACGTATGCCATTGTGGGTTTTATCGTTTTTCAGAAAATGCACGGAATTTCAAAATGCAGGAATAAACTTTTTAGTTGTGTTTATGGCGGAATGTTTTGGCGTCATCGACGATTTTAAACGCTTGGGTTCGTTTCAAGAAAGGCATACGGAGGTCAAATTCCCAGGTCGCGTTGTGTTACCTTGAGCAAGTTCATGACCTTATAATAGCTCACTTTTTGTAGGCGCTGCACTAGATTATTCTATCTAGTAAGTCTTTGAAAATATTTTGGTCAGAAAATTCGTTCCTCAAAAATTGATCGATTGATCACGTGACCCTCATACCGTCAAAAACTCTCAAGCCTGGGACTTAATTATAGGCATCCACACACAAAAAAATATAAATAAAAGATAAAACAAAGAAACAATAACAATAAAAAAAACAACATACAAAAACACCCCTCTCCCCTCCCCCTCCCCCCCCCCACCAAAAAATAGCAAAAGCAAAAAAACAAAAAACAAAACAAAACAAAAAAAAACAAAAAAAAAAAACAAACAAACAAAAAAACAAACAAACAAAAAAACAAGCAAAAGAACAAAAATAATAAAATGCAAATGATTAACCCCCCCCCCCCCCCAATGAACTTTTAAAAACAAACTGAGAAAAAAACCCAAACCAATAACAAGCAAAACAAAAACAACAACAAAATAATTTTTAAAATCGAAGACAAATACACACACAATTTACACACACACACACACACACATACACACACACATTTACACACACACACATACAGACACACACCCACACACCCACACATACACACACTCATCAAAGGCAGACAGTTGAGAGACAAGTACAATAAATAGTTTGGAGAACAGAGCGACCTGATTGGTGGTGGGAAATTCGTTTTGCGCATTATCCAGTATCGATTACCATGTAATCGTAATTCAAATATTAGAGGGGGAAAAACAGTTAATATTGAATCAAGGGAATGGCACAAGCAATTCAGGTCCAATTAATGTCCCAATAAATCGTTTCGAAAAGCGATCAGATTTCAAATAGTGTTGTCTTTTTTTTATTTGCTTCAAATCTAAAACAGAAATACAAAACAAAAAAACCCAAAGACAAAAACAAAACAAAATGTCTGGAGAATACATTATTATCTAGCCGAAAGTCGGTGAGTTTGAAATGTCGGATGTGCTAGCGGAACTATTTCCAAGATATCACAAGAATCTTCAAACGTATTAAATAAACCAACTTGAGCCTTTGTATAGATAGAACGAAGATGACGTCACTCAAGCCTTTGTTATTGTATTTTGCCATCCGCGTTTGTGACTGATTCTCACTAAACTGTATAAACCAGACTATTAACGTTTAAGGTTACACATAGTTTTGTGTGTTGGTCCGTTATACTTCCGGATGGCGATGTTATGAGTTTCTTAGCCAAGCGCATACTATCTATAGAGTGATTATAATAGTTTCCAAAACAGCTCAATTCACTTCACTTTACAAAATGTCCCAAGCCAACAGCAACACAAAACAAGTAGGATAACACACTAAGACGTATGTGAGGCGCTACCATTTTTTTCTGTCGACAGAAATAACTCTGTTAATTAAAGGTCAGGTACTCATTTTTATATCTGAGTAAATTGAGAGAAAATGAGTAAAGAGTCTTTTCCAAGGACTCGACTATGGACAGCTCAGAGAGAAACTCGAACAAGGGACCTACAGGTTTGCAACTGAGTTTCAGTTCACTTGACCACAAAACGGCACATTAGCAATCTGATATAATTTATACTCATTGTCCACAATTTGTTCTTTATATTCATTGTAGAGTAACTTTATCAAATTTTTAGGTCTCGATAGCTCAGTTGGTAGAGCACTCGCTTCACACGCAAAGCGACCGTGATCGATCCCGGGTGCATTCGATATTTTTTTAAAGAGTCACCTGTCCATCCAGGTGTGGTTGGGTATCTGGGGTATGTTAGATCTGGCCGAAAGTACTTTACGATAGACTAGCGTATTATTCAAAGGTAGCAAGCAATTACTATTGTCCGTTTCACGTTATAAAAATGGGAATAAAATCCGGCTCCATGGGTTTTATGGTTCTGACACTGAGGTTATTTTATTCAAGTTGTGGTGTCGGGTGTTGAGTGGTTGATGTTGATGGTATTCGATTACCGAATAGGATTACTCCATCAAAGACCGGGATGTATGCCAGGCTTCAGGAATGGCAATCGAAAACAGTGGGTCGCCCTGAACCGTGGCCGTCGTAAAGTTATGGCCTGATACTGACCAAAAATGACTTCAAAAGGCCAGTCTTTTGCCACAAAAGAAAACAAATCGTGAGTTGTATTCAATAGTTCAACCAATGGAATCACTTGTTTCCTTGAGCACTACTAACGACAACTCACTCGGCGGTGCAAAAACCAAATAATGACGTCAAACTGCCAGTCCTTTGGGATTTCAGTATCAGGCTATAGATAGTTCGAAGATGACATCACTCAGGTCTTTGTTATTGTTTTTTGCCATCCGCGTTTATGAGTAATGCTCACTAAACTGTATTAACCTGACTATAAACGTTCATGGATACACACAGTTTTGTGTGTTGGTCAGTAATACTTCCGGATGGCAATGTTATGAGCTTCTTAGCCAAGCGCATACTATCTATAACATAACGATGGCTACGGTTAAAACGACAACTGAACTGACAGGCCACGGCAGGACTGCAGCAAACATGCATCGATGAGGTCTAAGCGTAGCCATCGTAAACATATAGCCTGACCGTGGCCTTCGTTATGTTATGGCCTGACACTGACCAAAAAATGACGTCAAAATGCCAGTCTTTTGGATTTCAGTGTCAGGCTACAACATAACGATGGCTACGGCCAGACCCTGACTAAAAAATGACGTCAAAATGCCAGTCTTTTACCACAAAAGAAAACAAATCGTGAGTTGTATTCAATAGTTCAACCAATGGAATCACTTGTTTCCTTGAGATCTACTGACGACAACTCACAAGACGCTGCAAAAATAACAACTAAAAATGACGTCAAACTATAAGTCTTAGAGGGTTCTAGTGTCAGGCTATATATTATATATAAGTTAACGATGGCTACGGTCTGAGGGAGTCAGCCGACTGTCCCCACTGTCACGGAACACCAGAAACAGCAGACCACATTGTCTTACACTGCCCTGTGACGAAAACGGCGGAGGTTTTGAGGCTGCCCTTAACTGCGGTGACGAATTTAAAGAATGTCTGGAGACTTCAAGTATAGACAGAACGAAGATGACGTCACTTAAGCCATTGTTATTGCATTTTACCATCCGCGTTTGTGAGTAATGCTCACTAAACTGTATCAACACACTATAAAAGTGCATGGTTACACACAGTTTTGTGTGTTGGTCCGGTATACTTCCGGATGGCAATGTTATGAGCTTCTTAGCCAAGCGCATACTATATATATATATATATATATATATATATATATATATATATATATATATATATATATATAGACAGATAGGATGAGCTTGGCTAAGAAGCTCATAACATTGCCATCCGGAAGTATAATGGACCAACACACAAAACTGTGTGTATCCATGAACGTTTATAGTCGGGTTAATACAGTTAAGTGAGCATTACTCATAAACGCGGATGGCAAAAAACAATAACAAAGACCTGAGTGACGTAATCTTCGAACTATTGATATATATATATAATATATATATATATATATATATATATATATATATATATATATATATATAATATATATTATTGACTTCTATAATTCAACACCGACGTAATTCACGTCAATACTAAAGCCATGGGTTTATTACCAATTATCATATTAATCTTTTCATGATAACCCCATGGAAAATTTAAAAAAACAAAACAGCCAAACTTACCTCCCCCCCCCCCAACAAAACAACCAAAAAAAAAAAAAATACAAAAACAGAAACAAAATACCCCCCCCCCCCAAAAAAAAAGAATAAAATAAAAGCAAGAAAAAAAATTAGAAGAAAAAAGGCCAAAGAAAACAAGATGAAACAAACACAGCACTCCCGAAATAAACATTAAACCCCCCCCCCCAAAAAAAAGTAACCAAAAAAAAAGCAAACAAAAAACAAAAACAAAAAACAAAAACAAACCCCATAACGAACAAAAATAAATACAGACCAAAAAGGAAATAACAGAACAACAACAAACAAAATAAAACGATCTAGGACAAATAAAAAAACAACAACCCCAAAACAAACAAACGACTTTTCCTTATCTCTCTCTCCCCCCTACCCCAACCCCCCCCCCCCCCGCAAAAAGAAAGAAAAACAACATAAAAACAATAGAATGTATCCACCATCCATCCGATATCAGGTATACTCCCAAGTAAAAATATACTCAAAGCAATGGAAATAATAAAAAAAAAAAACAACGAAAAAAAAACCAAAACAAAACAAAACAAGACGAAACAAACAAAAAAAAAAACAACACCCCTCCCACCCCCAAAAACAACCAACAACCCCCCCCCCCCCACAAAGAAAAAACAACAAAAAACAACAAAACAAAAAAACAAAAAACAAAACAAAAGCAAGACAAAACAATGCAAAACAAAACGGAAATAAAATAACCATCCGCCCAAACCCCCGCTCCCCCCCCCCCCCCCCCCCAAAAAAAAAACCAACAAAACAACAACAACAAACATAAAAAAAAAAACGATCAGACTACATAAAAAAAAACAAACCCCAAGCAACCGATCAATTCCCCCCTATTCTCCACCCCCCCCCCCCAAAAAAAAAAAAAAAAAAAAAAAAAAAATATATATATATATATATCACACAAGAAAACTATTAAAAAAAAACAATATAAAAAAAAAAGAACAGAACAACAATAGAGTTCATCTATCATCCCTCCGATATCAGGTAGACGCAATTATTGTGAAATGATAAATAGCAAAACAAAGCAAAACGAAGCAAAGACAAAACAAAACAGAAAACCCAAATAAATCTGGTAGAACCAAAGATCAACAAATAACCAGATCTTTCTTACACAACCCAATCCAAAATCCTCAATGAACGTAGCAAGAGCAGCATTATTTTGATTCACCCTACTCTGGAATAAAAACAACAACACGTATTTAAAACTTTGGCCAGAAATCTCGACCTTCAATTATCGATCAGTTGAAATGACCCACCATTTTGGCAAAAAAAAAAAACTCTCAAACTTGGATTTCTTTGAAATCTTACTTGACGTCCCAGATTTGAGAGTTTATTACAAGTTGAGTGCCATTTTAATCGATCGATATTTGAAGGACGAGTTTTCTGGCCAAAATTTTAGATACATGTATTTTTCCCAGAGTACAACGTTGCTGGAGTTAGTGCCAACATTTCACTTTTTACCAGTTGAATCTCAAATTAATAGAGGAGACAGAAAGAAGAATAGAAACAAGAAAAAAAAAGGGCCAAACAAATTGAAAATAATTTGGCTCCGGGTTCAACGTTACCTTGATTTGGCGCCTTTCCACGAATCGGTTCCCATCCCTGTTGACACGTAGTTTATATATATATATATATATATATATATATATATATATATATATATATATATATATATAATATAATATATATATATTATATATATATATATATATACATCTATATATATAATATATATATATATATATATATATATATATATATATATATATGATATAGGCTGTGTTTACAAATAACACTCACACACATACATAATCATTACCACAAGAAAAGAAACATCCACAGAGAGGAGAGAGAAAGAGAAAGAGAGAGAAAGAAAGAAAGAACGAGAGAGAGAGAGAGAGAGAGAGAGAGAGAGAGAGAGAGAGAGAGAGAGAGAGAGAGAGAAAGTCAAAACAAAAATGAGGTAAATATTATGATAAATGCACATTGTATAATAATTTACAGTTGCACCCTTAATATATCTTTATCCCCATCCCATTTACCTGCGGTTTTGCCCAGAATTCGGTGAGAACGACCCTGAAATATTCAGAAGTGCAAACAGGGAAAATGCGGTTGACGTCGCACTACTGTTTGCGTATTATTTTCTCCGATTCTTGCCAGCCAGAACAGCGAACACAGCGTATTTATTGACCACAGGACTAAAGTCGGAATGGTTTTGTCACAGATTGTGCGTCCCTTCGTTGTCTTCAACATTCGCCATCATTAACGTCAAAGGTGGCTAAGCTAGAACCGCAGCCATCGTTAACTCATAGCATGACACTGACCAAAAACTGACGTCAAAATGCCAGTCTTTTTGGGTTTCTGTGTCAGGCTATAGATAGTATGCGCTTGGCAAAGAAGCTCATAACATTGCCATCCGGAAGTATAACGGAACAACACACAAAACGGTGTGTATCCATGAACGTTTATAGTCAGATTAATACAATTCAGTGAGCATTACTCATAAACGCGGATGGCAAAAAACAATAACAAAGCCTGAGTGACGTCAACTAAGAACTATCTATAGCCTGACACTGGCCAAAAAATTACGTCAAAAGACAAGCCTTTGGCCACAAACAAAAACAAATCGTTTGTATTCAACAGTTAAACCAATGGAATCACTTGTTACTTTGAGCTCTACCAATGACATCTCACTAGGAGGTGCAAAAACTAAACAATGACGTCAAAAGGCCAGTCTTTTTGGGTTTCAGTGTCAGGCTATATAACTTAACGATGGCTACGCGACAACTCACTAGACGCCTAGTGCAAAACTTTAAAATGACGTCAAACTATAAGTCCTAATGGGTTGTAGCGTCAGACTATAAGTTAACGATGGCTATGGCTAGAACCGTAGCCATCGTTAACATATAGCCTGACACTAGAACCATCTAGGACTTATAGTTTGGCGTCATTTTTTTTTTTAGGTTTTTGCAACGCCGAGTGAGTTGTCGTTAGTATAGCTCAAGGAAACAAGTAATTCCATTGGTTGAACTATTGAATACAACTCACGATCTGTTTTCTTTTGTGTAAAGTATCTGCCACAAGACCGCATAACATCATAGCGATCGTTATATTATAGCCTGACAAAGAAATCCAAAAGGACTGGCAGATTGACGTCATTATTTGTTTTTTGCACCGTCTAGTGAGTTGTCGTTGGTAGAGCTCATGGAAACAAGTTATTTCATTGGTTGAACTATTGAATACAACTCACGATTTGTTTTCTTTTGTGGCAAAAGACTGGCATTTTGACGTCATTTTTTGGTCAGTATCAGGCCATAACTTTACGAAGGCCACGATACAACTCACGATTTGTTTTCTTTTGTGGCCAAAGTGTCATGCCACAAGACCACATAACATACCCCCCCCCCCAATTACCTCATCTATATTTCTAACAACAAACAATGATAATAACAACAATGGCACCATTAGCACTAACTCCGACTGACAACAACCACAACAACAACAATCATAAATAAGAACAATACTACTATTATTAATAACAACAATGACAACAACAACAACAACAACAACAACAACACTTATCACAGCAATAGCATAATTAACACTAACATTGACAAAACAGCAACTTCAGCAACGCTTATAATAATAATAAAAATAACACCATTACAAACAATGACGAAAACAGCAGCAGCAGCAACAACAACGACAACAACAACAACAAGAACTATAATAACAGCAACCGCGACAACATCAATATATTTACACTCACTCAATACCTGATAAAACTAAATCATAACAATCATGTAAAAAAATTGTTTACATTGCTTGTATTATCGATATTATGGAAACTAAATCAAACGGACAGTTCCATAGAATATCGATAATTATATAATCTACGTTGCTTGTCCTAATATCGATATTATTATAACTAAATCAAGTAGACAGTCCGATATCCTATCGATAATTAACTAATCAAAAACAACACAGTCACGAGACAAGGAAAAACAGAAGAAATAACAACTGTATGCTACCGTCAGTGTTCTAAATATAGAAATTAAGGAGCAGGCACCAGTGTAAGATAAAGATCTGAACAAGTGTGTATGAAAGGTGCCAGACAAAGCAAGAAAGAAAAATAGAAGAAAAAAAAACATGCCAAATAATCAGTCTACCTCGACTGGGGATCGAACCTCAGACCTTCTGATTACCGATCAGACGTGCTATCGTCCTAGTTTTAAGATGACAAGATTGGTCTTTAGATGCCGTTTGAAGACTGGCAGACTTTCATAATATTGTCGAGCTATTTTTCTTTGGTCGTAAAGAATTCCATATGATTTGAGCCGAAAATGAAAACCACGCTCAGCAAACTTTGTTCTTGGGATGTTTTTCTCCATTTGCGAAGAACTGGCGGATCGCAGGTATTGAGTTGGTTTATATTCTCTCACAAGACATCCGAGGTATTCAGGTGATGTATCATATTATGGTAAAGGCAATTGGATTCAGTAGTCTGATGTCACGCTTCCCGGCAACGGCGGCCATCTAAGTTGGTTCTAAACAAAGAAAATCATTACTTTTTATTCTTCATGCTGGCTAGAACTTTTCATTCCCTTTTCATATGCCTTGTGATCAGAATGTGTAAAAGTCAAAACATGATCAAATTGATGGGTTTTTTTCCCCTCTGGATACGCGTTTAAGCTCGCCGGAGAAATATTTCATACGGCGTCCGCCATTGTTCCGATAGTTTAGAGCCAGTGTTACTAAGTTACCATACGTCATTAGGAAGGAAGTGACGTTACGACTATTGAATCCTATTGTAAGCAAAACAAGAAACCTCTCGGGCTCAAATCCATTCTTCTTTTTTGTTTGTTTTTAAAGGTTTTACGGCGCTTCCAACACATTTAGGTTATATCAGCGCCAGTAAAAAGTAAGAAAACGGGATAGTAAAAAGTTATAGAATTACAATTAAAGCACCCAAGAAAAAGTAAGACATAGGGGAACTAGGAATAAATAGGGATCAGATGTAGATTCCAAGAGCACACCACCAATGTACTTAGTTTGAGATCACCTATAAGTCTCATTCGGACACAAGCACAAAATCCAACAAAGAGGAATACACTCAAATGCTTACATTATACATTGAAAATAACAAATATAATAATACATAACAGAGAGATGATTTACAAGGAAAAAAAAAACATCATCTCCCAAAACAATAACTATGCATTTGACTGTTTCCCTCCGAGCCAGGGCCAGGACAAAACCAAGAAAGCATGTTGGAAAACAGTTATATCAATCTTCAGCCAATGACAATAAATCCTGGTACAAACGTTAACCTTTATCGGTCGGTATTACAAGAAATGTAAACAATTTTTACACGATTATTATGACTTGGTGTTATCAGTTATCGAGTGAGTGTAAATATATTGTTGTTATTGTCGCGATTGCTGTTGTTATAGTGTGCGGCTATGTGGTATGACGCTCGCTTTCGGATCGGAAGTTCCTAAGTTTGAGCCTTGCTCGGCGCATAGTTGCGTCCTTAGAAAAGGCTCTTTAGTCACTGTACTCAGATGTAATATAAATACCTGGCCGTCAACAGCGTTGTCTCTGTCGAAAAAAAAATTGTAATATCTCCTAACAAGCGTCATGCCTTATCCAGCATGTTAAGTGTTGCTGTTGGCTAGGGACTCCTTGTAAAGCGCTTTGAGCACGTGTAGTGGATATTGCGTCATATAAAATCTCACCTTTTATATAAAAGCTCAAGTTTTTATTATTTTGAATCGAGAAAAGCGACAGAAAATCCTTTATGTCTGGGTAAAAAAAAAATAATTAAAAAATTGAGCTTTATATAATAATAATAATAATAATATAATAATAATAATAATAATAATAATAATAATAATCATAATAATAATCATAATAATAATAATAATAATAATAATAATAATAATAATAATAATAATAATAATAATAATAAATGGCATTTATATAGCGCTTTACCCCGTTGTCACAGGCTCTAAGCGCTTTACAGTGATATAAAACAAAACATATTACAGTGAGACAAGTGTGAAGGAAACGTGATACGAATTCAATTTAACAACAACAAAATATGAAAATAATATTGCAACATTATGACGTAAAAAGATAAAACTTTAAGCGAGATTTGAAAGTCGTCAACGAATCCGAGCATCTCACGTGTGATGGGAGAGAGTTCCAAAAATGGGGGGCCGAAAATTGAAAAGACTGTTTACCTATTTTACGCAATGGCTTAGGTTTGACAAGGATTGATTGGTCATTGCTTGACCTCAAGTTTCTATTGGGGACATATATGTTTAGAAGGTCTTTAATATAGGAGGGACTGTTCGTGCTCAGGGATTTGTAGACAAATATCCACTAGCCCAATATCCACTAAATGTTGGTCAAAAGTCAAAGCGCTGTACAAGGGGTCCCTGGTCAACAGCAACATTTAACACGTAGGACGGGCAATGACGCCTGTTAGGCGATATTACAATTTTTCGGACAAAGACAACGCTGTTAACGGCCAGGTACTTATTTTACACCTGAGTACGGTGAGAGAATGTGAGTAAAGAGCCTTTTCCAAGGACTCAACTATGTGCCGAGCGCGAGGCTCGAACCCAGAACACATAGCCGCACTGGGTAAAATAACAAAACAAAACACATAGCATTAATATGGAAGAAGAGCGCGACGTCACAACTTTTTACACTGGTAAAGTAATATGGTCATTGGTTCGTATCCAAAAGGTCTCGAGTTCGACGCCGCCCCACACAGCGCTGTGTTGCCTTACTTAACCAAGCCACTTCGCCCTAGCCCGATATATGCCGCTGCACTGCGGTTAAAACCTGGGTTATTCCAGGCTTCCAGTGGAATTGGATTAAAAAGTCTGATGTCACGTCGCCCAGCAACGGCGGCTATCGTGGTTCTAAACAAAGAAAATCGATACTTTTTATTCTTCATGCTGGCTAGAACTTTTCATATGTCTTGTGATCAGAATGTGTAAAAGTTAAAACATGATCAGATTTATAATGGTTTTTTTTTCTCCTCTGGATACGCTTTTCGTCTCGTCGGAGAAATATTTCATAAGGGTGTACGCCATTGTTCCGATAGTTTAGAGCCAGTTACTAAGTTACCATGCGTCAATACGAGGGAAGTGACGTCACGACTGTTGAAGCGCATTGACCCTAAACATAACTTTCGACTTGGGGATGAATATAGGGAATTCTATTTTATATTTTATTCTTTCCCTTTTTTTATGATAGTCTCACAAAACTACATAGCTATTTTCTATAATATCCTCGTCTTGTATTAGAAGAAGAAGAATAACATATCACGAAAGAAAGAAAAATCACAAAAACCGTTTTGTTGATGTAATAAATCACTGGCCGTGTTTGAGGCCAGAAATAATCAGTTGACGACATTTGTTTACACAAGGCGGTATCTAGTGGCTCTATCCTCCCCCCCCCCCCCACTCCACTCACCACCCCCCTGTTCCTCCCAGAGCCACTTTCAATAAATATTGTGTATGTTGTTTCTACCTCCTTTCACGTGGCGGGTTTGTCCTCTTTAATCTTTATCAACATAATTTTCTTTTTATAGATAGAATGCGCTTGGCCAAGGAGTTCACAACATTGCCATCCGGAAGTATAACGGACCAACACACAAACTCTTTGTAACCGTGAACTTTTATAGTCTGGATATTACAGTTTAGTGAGAACGACTCACAAACGCGGATGGCAAAAACAATAACAAAAGCCTGAGTGACGTCATCTTCGAACTATCTATATATTTATATATCTAGTATATCAATGTCTATCTGGTCTTGTAATTGAAATATGTGCCTTCTGTCTGAAAACGGTGTGATGTCGGGTTGGTATCGATACAGAATATCGAATGCGTTGTCTAAAAATATCAAGTTTATTTTAGAATAAAGACTGGTATATATATATTATAGTCTGGTTAAAAGTAATCAAGAGTTGTATAAGGGCTAAGGTCTGATTTATTTACTTGAAAAACAAAACAAAACAAAAAAAACTTGATAATTTAAAAAGCACTACTTCCACTAAAGAGATGAAGTGAGTAGAAAAGTGCCAGAAGACAGTAAAGAATAAAACATTTTCGCGGCGGTGATGGTTTGAACCCGCGACCTTATTGGTACGACAACTCCGCCTGGCCGGTGAGAGCGTGACTCTACCGTACTTCCACTAAAAGTGCTCAAAGCGTTGCACAAAGGGTCCTACCCGACGGGCACTTATTTGCAGGTCTGATAACCCAATTACTTATGAGCTCATTGTTGTAATGGAGATCTCAAAACATGACGCAAAATATTGTCCATTACAATAAGGACCATAAGTGGGTTCGGATGTCAGACCTGAATATATATGTGTGTTATATATATATATATATATATATATATATATATATATATATATATATATTATACATATATACAATATAATAATAAAATATAATTTAAAAAATTATATTAGATCTAACCAACGTTATCGAGCACTCTCGTACCTACAAGTACCCACCAATATATATATATATATATGAGATGTATTTGAGACAAGACCTGTATGCGACATTTCAATTATTTCCGACAGAGTACGACCTGAGTACGGTGAGAGAATGTGGGTGGGTAATGAGCCTTTTCCGAGGACTCAACTATGCGCCTCTCAGAGCGGGACTCGTACCCAGGACCTTCCGATCCGGAAAGCGAGGGTCATACCATAAGACTACATAGCCGCACAGAAAAAGATGAGAGTTTATAAAACAACAATCTGATAAGCTGGGTTACAATAACCAGCACCTTGCAGCCTACCCATTAACCTGAATAGGCTTCAACATTCATGACGTCACTTCCCTCGTAATGACGCATGGTAACTTAGTAACTGGCTCTAAACTATCGGAACAATGGCGGACGCCCTTTTGAAATATTTCTCCGACGAGCATAAAAGCGTATCCAGAGAACAAAAAAAAAAACCCATTATAAATCTGATCATATAATAAAAAGAACCGATTTTCTTTGTTTAGAACCAAGATGGCCGCCGTTGATGGGCGACGTGACATCGGACTATTGAATCCAATTAGTGAGCGATACTACCGTTCATCCGATACAACGTCTGTGTACATTTTGGCCCGAGACTTGAGCTTTTGTATATCGTAATATCCTCTAAACGTTTTCAGAGCGTTATGCAAGCCAACAGCAGCAAAACATAACATATAGATAGAACGAAGAGACGTCACTCAAGCCTTAGTTATTGTATTTTGCCATCCGCGTTTGTGGCTAATTCTCACTAAGCTGTATTAACCAGACTATAAAAGTTCATGGTTACACATAGGTTTGTGTGCTGGTCCGTTATACTTCCGGATGACAATGTTGTGAAACTTTTAGCCATATAGCCACATAGTATCTATACTCAACAACGATCTCAAAAGACTGCCAAACATCAACCTCCGCCATGGACATCAAGACATGAATAGAAATTCCTCTGCACAGAAATTGAGAAGGCGGCTGAGGCTTCAAAGCCTGTCGACTATGCCAGCGAACAGCAGTGATAACCAACTGTTTACTGACGTTAAAAGGAGAAGATGGCAATGGTTGGGCGGGGCATGTCTGTCGCAGACCGGATGAAACACTGATAAGGAAGGCTCTGCGGCGATGGACACCCCAAGGAAAGAGGAAGCGAGGCCGCCCCAAGGAGACTTGGAGACGTACCGTAGAGAGGGACGACCTAAAGCAGAGAGGTCTTTCCCTCGAGATGGCCCCAAGACTGCGGTTACGTGGTCTTGTGGTATGACACTCGCTTTTGGATTGGAATTTCCTGGGTTCGAGCCTCGTTCGGCGCATAGTTGAGTCCTTTGAAAAGGCTCTTTACTGATATTCTCTCACCGTACTCAGATGTACAATGACTACCTGGCCGTTGACAGCGTTGTCTCTGTCCGAAAAAAAATGTAATATCGCCTAGCAGGCGTCATACCATGTCCTACATTGCTAAGTGTTGCTGTTGGCCAGGGACCCTTTGTAAAGCGATTTGAGCTCGTTAAGTGCATATTGCGCTTTATAAAATCTCACGCTTTTAAGAATAGCTGCTGACAGGACCAGGTGGAGATCCCATGCATCGCCCTAAGTGCCAGCAGGCCTGTAGAGCATTGAGTGAGAGTGAGTTACTGCTGTTGTAGATCAGAAAAGTGAGTGGAGAAGGCACTTGTTGTAGATCGTAGGATGATGGCTGCTGGTTGTGGTCCCAGATGTAGTCGGTTGTAATTAACCGATAGATATCTGACCAATCAAAATACAGGATTTGTGACACACCCTCATCCACGTTCGGACAAACATAGCTGTATCTATGTTTACAAATAATAGAATAAATAGAGTTGACCTCACTCTTTTCTTTGATCTTGTTTTTAGACCGCATATTGGGTGAATAGTTCTAACTAGATTCGCTGAATCAGACAATACACGTTCAAGGTAAGTTTTTTTTTCTTCCAAGGAGTCAAACTATGCACTGCTCAGAACGAGACTCGAGCCCAGGACTTCCTGAACCGAAAGCGAGAGTCATACCACAAGACCACATAGCCGCACATGATAATGACATGACGATGATGCCTGGTGACTATGATGATAACGATGACGACGACGACAACAACAATGATTCATAACAGGACACGAGTTAATGTGCATGACCTATATTAACTATCCATGTGCTCGAGGTTATTGGTCACATTGCAAAGCAAAATGTGTCAAAGTGATCCACTTAGTGAAAAGTGTTCACAGCTTTTTAAACATCTAACATCACGATTGGTCATTTTATTCAGCTTGACGCATGGGTATGTTTATAACATTTGTAAACAAAGCAGCGTGTTTTACATTTATTAAGAAACATCCAACCGTTGGACAGCAACAAATCATGTGATTAATGACCTGCTTTAACGAAAATGAATATAGATCGCTCCCATTCCGTCTCAAATGCCTTTTTTTCAATCCCCGAAAAACCCATAGAATTTGATCAGTCATAAACCTGTCACATAACAATACTCTATCAAACGATTCTCTGGACACAAAAGCAACTTGCTAATAATACCAGCATATCAATTTCATTGAATCTGGGATCTAAATTCATTTCTTTAAATGGAATTAACAAGAATTTTCCATTAAAAAAAACATAAGTTGTCGGGATGGTCTGATGATTGCATACCGGCTTCTTAACATAAGCTGTATGGGTTCGACACCTGAACTAGTTTTGTTCTTCTCTGTTCTCCTAAATGTGCGGGTATTTATTGGTCCTTATATTATTTTTAAATTGAGCTTTTTATATAGCGCAATATCCACTAAACGTGCTCAAAGCGCTTTACAAGGGTCCCTGGCCAACAGCAACACTTAACATGTAGGACGTGACATGACACGCCTGTCGGACAGAGACAACGCTGTAAACGACCAGGTACTCCCTTTACATCTGAGTACGGTGAGAGAATGTGTGAGTAAAGAGTCTTTTCCAAGGACTCAACTATGCGCCGAGCGAGGCTCGAACCCAGGACCTTCCGATCCGAAAGCGAGTGCCATACCACAAGACCGCATAGCCGCACGTACCTACCTCCATCTTGTTTTTTCAACTCAATACATGAGCCTTCAAACCAGTTTTCCCTGGTTCAAGTCCAGTTCTTGGTTGCGGAAAGTTGGAAAAGGTTTGAGTCCGAAACGTTCCGTGATCGGTATATTATTGTTCTTTTTCGAAGGCGTTCTATTCATGATTGTTTATGACTCTTCACCGCCCAAGCTGCTGCTTGCAGTTTAGTATCACATTATCTTAGCTTCTTAAAATTCTGCCTTTTCCGAAGATTGAATTACGATTCGATTTAAATCTTTTCCCGCTACAAAGCGCCTCGGATTACCGAGGATTATAATTTATCTCATTGTTTATCTAGAATTTTAAAAAAACTCGTAGAGGAATTTCTTTTAGAAAAGTTAAAAATCTTCACAATGAAGTTTTCAACCAAATAATCTGCTCTCCATATTGTTTGCAGCGAATGAGGCGAAATATAAAGATCTGAAAAAGTGTGGATGAAACAGTGTCAGACAAGACAAATAGGAACAATACAAAAAAAAACAACAAAAAACAAAAAACAACACAAAGACAAAATCAAAAACAAAAACAAACAAAAAAAAAAAAAAGAAAAAAATTACAAAACAAAAAACAAAACAATCAAAAAGAAAAATAAACCCAGTAAAAAACAAACAAACAGAAAACAAAACAAAAAAAAAAAAAAAAACAAAACAAAAAAAAATAATATATATAAGGCAGGCTGAGATTTTGAGGCGTAATTTCTTTTTTTTTGTTGTATTTTTCTCTATTTCGTTGTTCGGCGGCACTGTTTGATACACACTTTTTCAGATCTAGATATATCTTACTCCACAGTGCCTGATCGACAATTTGTCACTATTTATGTGCATAATATCAATCCACAAAAAACTTGAGCTTTTATATAGCGCAATGTCCACTATAAACGTGATAAAGGGGTCCTAGACCAACAGCAAATTGTAAACATGACGCTTGTTAGGCGATACTGCAATTTTCCGACATATACAACACGGTGAACGGCCAGGTACTCATTTCACACCTGAGTATGGTGAGAGAATGTGAATAAAGCGCCTTTTTGCAAGGACGACTCAACTATGCGCCGAGCAAGGGTCTAACCTAGGGCCTTCCGATCCCGAAAGCGAGTGTTTATACCACCAGACGACATAGCCGCACAAAGTAGCTTAACTCACTCAATCCTAGAGATTTTTGCTACTTTTCAAAATTGGAAAAAAAATGTATTAAAAATGAGCATGTAGATAGATAGTTTTATTCAACTACCATTACCATGTAAAAATTAAAAACATTAGCTTTGATACCAGATCTACGCCTATAATTTGTCTCAGATCAATGTAATAAATAGGCATGGGGTAAAAGTAACCCCGGGTATACTACGGATATAGTCGGTGTTAGGGTTGAGTGAGTTAAGATAAACAAAGATATAAACACGATCAATGTTTCTACATCAACTTCAAAATATTGTTCAAATTCACCCGAGCTTCAAAATGCGTGTCTGAAAACACTAGAAACTGAAATAATAAATATTCGATATCTAGAGTCAGATTCTATGGGAAAAATTCTCAAATGGAATGACGAAAATAGAATCTATCTCCAGTAGTTGTTGTCTGTGGCGTTGTGACATACTGTCTGTCTGTCCTGTCCTGTCCTACTTGGGAAAAAAACACGTATTTAAAATTTTCGCTAAGATAGTAGTAGTAGTAGTAGTAGTAGTAGTAGTAGTAGTAGTAGTAGTAGTAGTAGCAGTAGTAGTAGTAGTAGTAGTAGTAGTAGTAGTAGTAGTAGTAGTAGTGGTAGTAGTAGTAGTAGTAGTAGTAGTAGTAGTAGCAGCAGCAGTAGTGGTAGTAGTAGTAGTAGTAGTAGTAGCAGTAGTAGTAGTAGTAGTAGTAGTAGTAGTAGTAGTAGTAGTAGTAGTAGTAGTAGTAGTAGTAGTAGTAGCGTATGGCTACACCTCCAGATTATGTTTGTCGATCCATGATGTCAGGTCATCTCCGGCTTCAAAGCTTGTTTCGTACCCCCCTTCGAATTTTGTTACTGGGCATTGCAGGACCAGATGATCGATGGTTTGACGTGCCCCTTTGCAGTATTGCAGATTGGTAAGTCAATGAGTCTCCATCGATAGAGGCTTTCTTTGCTGCGACCATGGTTGGTTCTAAGTCGGTGGTGATGTCAAGGTTAGATAGTATGCGCTTGCCTAAGAAGCTCACAACATTGCCACCCGGAAGTACAACGGACCAACACACAAAACTATGTGCAACGGTGAACCTTTATAGTCAGGTTAATACAGTTCAGTGAGAATTAGTCACAAACGCGGATGGCAAAAAACAATAACAAAGACATGAGTGACGTCATCTTAGAACTATCTATAGGACTCGCCCTCGCTCAATTTGCGGCGCTGCACTGTGGCTGACGCCCTGGTTATATTTCAGTCTTCCCTTGGAAAAGACCATAGAGACAAATTTCACCTACGGGATGAATAAAGGGAATTTTATTTTATTATTTATAAAAAAAATTTTTTTAATGTGCGTGAAACAGTTCAGACAAAGCAAGAAATAAAAATACAAGAAAAAACAAAACAAAACAAAAACAAACAAAAAAAAACAACAAAAAACAACAATAAAACATCTCAATAAATTAATCTTTCTCCACTGGATATTGTTGGGCTGGTTCGTTTCATATATTTTTCTTTCTTACTTTGTTTGACACTGTCTAATAGGGAATGAGATTAGCGAGGACGAGAGACGCATGCGCACAACCAACATGACGTTCTCTCTCTAATAACTTTTCCGCCGGTGACGTCACAGACTATGGGTGACGTCCAATCAAGGGAACCTACTCTTCCGCTAATCTCATTCCCTATATAAACTAATTTCATGTCTCTATTTACAACAGTGCCAGCGTCCTAAGTTGTTACTTGTCGCAAATTAATGTAAATGGTATCTGCTCGAAGTTCGAAGAAATAAATAACAAGTTGAAAAATTGAATGTAAGCTTCAATTTAATATACGTAAACAGATAAAATGGACGTTTCGGGGTTCCCCTTTATCAACAAAACAGGATGAATGAAACACTAAAGACGAATGAGATAATAATGTGGTAGTGGCGTTGTTGTTAAACAAGATGCAATACTTATAAAAAAATTTTAACCGAACCCCACCTGTAATGAGTTTAAAGTCTGTGGCGATATGACATGACGACTATGATAATGGGATGTGAAAAAGATTATGTTAGATTGCTGTGTGAGGTGTTGAAATATAATCCATCTTGTCTGTTTGTTCTTCCATCCCTGGAAAGATATGGAAAAAACTACAGTGATTGAAAGAAAGAAATTTAACTTCTTTTAAATTCTCGATTGATAAAGCAATTTGAAATTAAAAAGATTGAACGAATAACGGTGATCAGGATGTATGGGATAAATATTAGAAACATTAAGTATGAAACAATGGCAGTTAGACCAAGCAGGAAAGAAAAATACAAGAGAACCCCCCCCCCCAAAAAAAAAAAAAAATTAATTTAAAAATTGGAAAGGTTCTGGGTTTGAGTCCCACTGTGAGCGGCGCATAGTCGGGTACTTGGAAAAGGCTCTATACTCACATTCTCTCACCCTACTCAGGTATAAAATGAATACCTGGTCGTCAACAACGTTGTCTCTGTCCCCCAAACAATTTGCAATATCGCCTAAGGGGTGTCATGACTCGTTCTACATGTTAGGTGTTTCTGTTGGCTAGGATTCCCTTGTAAAGCGCTTTGAGCACGTTTAGTGGCTACTGCGCTATATAAGTGGTCGTTTTTCTTACAGTGCACTCACTGGTGTAGAATGAGTACTTGGCCGACCACATAGCGATGTCCATGTTGGAAACTTAATAAATTGTAAGAACGCCATACAGGTGTCATATCACTCTTCCTGCATAATATTATTATGGAAAATGTTGCTGTTGGCTTCGGTTCCCTTGCAAAGTGCTTCAAGCAGTCTCAGTGGATATTTCTCTATATATTAAAAAACAAACAAAACAACCACATCGAAAAAGTTCAGCCACAGTTTCTGTGTGCTACGTTATGCGAAGGACAGAAACAAAGAATTTAAGAGCAACAGTCCTTAAACTTATGACTTGAGCATTTATATAGTGCAATATCCACTAGATATGCTCCTAGTCCTTCACAAGGGGTCCCAAGTCAACAGCAACACTTAACATGTGGGACGAGTTAGAACGCATGTTCAGCGATATTAAAATTCTTTCCTACAGAGAAAGGTGTTGGAGGCCAGGTCTTTATTTTACACCTGAATACTTTGAGAGCGTGTGAGTAAAGATCCTACATGTTAAGCGTTGCTGTGGCTGGACCCCTTGTAAAGCGCTTTGAGACGTTTAGTAGACAATGCGCTATAGAAATGCTCACGTTTTTGATTACATCGAGACATTCGTAAGCATCTGTTTTTAGAGGCGCCCAGACCATTCAAGTTCATCGATGCAATCAGAAAGATACAAAGAGGCATTTTGAATTATTGAACTGTTCGTTCTTATTGACTCTTATCGGAATATTATCGATGCTGAGCGGCGGGCAAAAAACAAAAACAAAACAACAACAAGAGGCAATCAATGATTGTTGATTGGACGCGGTTGATTGATTACTCGCTTTCCCCTCTCTATAGACACGTCCGGACATGCTGAAAGTCCTAAACGTCATAATTTCTGCTGAGTCGTGTTTGGTGATATGTGATGTGGTGTTGTGTATTAGTGTGATCATGTGTGTATGTGTATATGTGTATGTGTATGTGTATGTTGAGTGTGTATGTGTGATGTGTAATGTGCATGTGTGTATATATTGTTCCATTGCATATAATGTGATATATATTATATTATTATTTTATTTGTATTGATGTATTGTGTATTATTATATTATGTGATTTATTATTATTATTATATGATTATATTATATGTATTATTATTAATATTATTGCCATAAAATAATTTTATTATATTATTATATTAATTTATAATTATATATATCTATTATTTTATTATTTATAATAGTATATCAATTATTACTGATTATATATTATTTTCTATTATTATTATTATTATTTATTATTATTATATTATTATTATTATTATTATTATTATTATTATATATTATTATTATTATTATTATTATTATTATTATATTATTATTATTATTATTATTATTTATATTATTATTATTATTATATTATTATTATTATATATTATTATTATTATTATTATTATTATTATTAATTATTATATTATTATATTATTATTATAATTTATATTATATTATTATCATTATTATTATATACTATTATTATCATTATTATTATTATATTATTATTATTATTATTTATTATTATTATATTATTATTATTATTATATCATTATTATTATTAATTTTATTATTACATTTTATTTTATTATATTATCTTATTGTTATTATTACTTTATTATTATCATTATTATTTATTAATTATTATTGTATTATATATTATTATATTATTATTATTATTATTATTATCATTATATATTATTATTATTTTTATTATTTATTATTATTATTATTATTATTATATTATTATATTATTATTTATTATTATTATTATTATTATTATTATTATTATTATTATTATTATACACAAAGCTGCATGCTCTTGACATTTCAAAAATTCGTAGTTTCCAAAGGGAAAAAAGAAAAATTCACCTTAAATAGCTTTAGAAATGTGACCCGCCTCCTCAAAACGGTATTTAGTCGGGATGATCAAAGTACTGAGAATAGAATCTATGACAAAAAAAAACCCCCCTCAGACTTGAGTTGAGTACATGTATGTATTATTGAATAAAAGATATAGAATTTTAAAGTGCTGAAAACCGAAATTTCGTTTTCTTGACCAATTAAGATTCGAATTGACTTTTCAGCATCTTGTTCATCCCGACATAATACCGTTTTGAGACGATGGGTCACAAATAAACAATTTGCTCTCATTATGGTCCAAAAATGCTAAAATATCCTGAATATAGGTTCTAAGAAGCTAGACTTTCCTTTTCAACTTATTTACTTACTTATCCGAACCAGCGACCACCTGAGCTCTAGCCCTTCGGTCTTGTGCCATGACGTAGAAGTTTTTTGTAGTTGTTCCAGGTGACTATAAAGTGTGTTACTGATGCTTGGATTTGGTGGGAAGAATGTGCATCTCAGGTCTTCAAGAGATTGACATTCAAGCAAGTGGTGTGTTACTGTTTCTTCCTTTTCAACTAGATTGATTGAGTCAAAGAGACCTATGCAGAGCTAGCTCTGTAGCTGGAGACAAAATGTCGTATTTCTACAAATATTTCGTAGTACTTGACATATCTGCATACGATTGCTCACGAGTTATCAAACTTTGTTTTTAATTCAATTAATAATCAAAATGCTGATTTTTAAATTAAAAAAACAACTTAACTTGCTTTGATTGGTTGAAATATAAAAGTATAAAAGATACAATTCAAAAATTTCCTTTTGGATGAATAAAGTACATTATATTATTGTTATTCTTCTTCTTCTTCTTCTTCTTCTTCTTCTTCTTCTTCTTCTTCTTCTTCTTCTTCTTCTTCTTCTTCTTCTTCTTCTCATTATTATTATTGTTATTATTATTATTATTATTATTATTATTATTATTATTATTATTATTATTAATATTATATATATTTTTAATAATAATAATATAATAATAATATATATATTATTATTATTATTATTATGTTATTATTATTATTTATTATTATTATTATTATTATTATTATTATTATTATCAATTTCTCGGTACGTTCCATTAATTTCAGGTCCGATAACCCAATTCCTTATGGGCTCATTATTGTTATTGAAATCTCAAAAAAAAAAAAAAAAATGGCGCAAAATATTGCAACAATGTTAAACTAGGCCCATATAAGTGGGTTCGGATGTCAGACCTGTATATTTGTATACGTCTTGCACTCTATAACTCAGTCTACGGGTTCGAAGGAGAGTGTCATACCACGTGACCACAAAGCGCATTATATCGATTTAAATTTCTCTAAATTTGTCAAAAAGTCCTTGAAAATGGAACCTTAAAGTTATCTAAATTATAGAAATATAGTTTTCGTCTTCTTTAAAGATTATAATCTTTCTCCTCAATCAAACCAATAAACCGACGTGTACATATATACAGGTCTGACATCCGAACCCACTTTTTATATGGCCCTAGTTTAACATTGTTGCAATGGACAATATTTTTAGCCATTTTTTGAGATTTCAATTACAACAATGAGCCCATAAGGAATTGGGTTATCAGACCTACAAATAAATGCACGTTGCAATATATCTAAAGCAAATCTTATTATATTATAATGAAATATTCTTAGCTCCTAAATCTATCCGATATGGTGTCTTTTTGAGGTTCAAAGTTCAAAGTTTATTCAATTTAAGGCTTTCACCAATAAAATGAGGATGACTCACAAATGCCATTCACCCACATAGACACACACACACACACACACACACACACACACGCACACGCACGCACGCGCGTACTTACTCTTGCACTCTATACATCGACTTGTTTCTTAACCTTTAACCTTTCATCTCTTCCATCTCTTTTCACCTGATATGTTTACACAAATTATCAGATATGGACAAAATACAGCATGCCAAGGTCTACGTTGACAAAATACACGTTCCACTAAGGCCAGACAGACCACTTGCATTTCAAATGAAAAGAAAAACAAAAAACAAACAAACACCAAGCATTTATATAGAGCAATATCCGGTCAACACACTCAAAGCGCTTTGCAAAAGGGACCAAGCCAACAGCAACCCTTAACATGCATGCAATGTAGGACGATATAAAAATGACTCCTGAAGGCAATTTTACAATATTTTTTTTTCCGACAAAGACAACGTTGTTAACGGCCAAGAACTCATAATTTTACACCTGAGTAAACGGGGACAGAATGCGAGTAAAGGACTCAACTTGTCACCGCCCAAAACGGGACTCAAACCGTAGACCTACCACTCCTAATGTGAGTGTCATACAACAAGACCACAAAATACAAATTATTAAGACACTAGGGTCCAGGCACCGGTGTAAGATAAAGATCTGAACAAGTATGTTTGAAAAATACAGACAACCATCTAAAGTCGTAAACTTGAGAATATAAAGAAGTCTCAGATTTTATAATATAATTTAACAAGTTGAGGATAATTTGAATAGATCGATATTTGAAATTAATAGTTTTCTGGCTCATTTGGAAAAGAGTTTTTTTTTTGTCAGGGTACGCCAAAGTTGGAAAAAAAACAGAAACAGTATACGTACGGACCTTTGCGTACCTCCAATGACACCACCCGTTTGGCTATCCCACGCATTCGTACAAAGGCGGGAACAAGGTCCTTTTCTCATTGGCTCATTTTGGTCCGTCTGTATGGAACACCATTCATTCCACAGAGCATTCGAGAATCCAAATCATTGTCTGTGTTCCTGAAATCATTGAAAACATTTCTTTTTTGATGTCATGTACTTTCTGTATTACTTTCTTGAATGTCAACCTCTTGAAGACCTGAGATGCACATTCCTCCCACCAAATCCAAGCATCAGTAACACACTTTATAGTCACCTGGAACAACTACAAAAGACGTCTAACTTCTACGTCATGGCACAAGACCGAAGGGCTAGAGCTCAGGTGGTCGCTGGTTCGGATAAGTAAGTAAGTACTTTCTATATTATTGTTTTGTGTTGATGTAATTTAAAGCGCCAAGAGCTTCACTGTTGAGGATACCGTGCGCTCTATTATTATTATTATTTTTATTATTATTATTATTATTATTATTATTATTATTATTATTATTATTATTATTATTATTATTATTATTATTATTATTATTATTATTATTATTATTGAATGTACGCTACTCGATGGGCTGCGACTCACTTCCGCAGTTTGAAGCGCAAATAATCATTTTTTTTTTCTCCAGATGCTGATCTAGACTTGCAGAGGATTATTATCGCAGAATTTTTAAAAGTAACTAAATTGTATTTCCCTAAAGAAAAAAAGACTGCGCAAGCGAAATCCGGACATTAAAAAAGAAATCTGCGCAAGTAAATAAATAATTGCCCGAAAAAACCCCCCAAAAACTGCGAAAGTCAGTAAAAGCGTGGCCTAATTATGACGTCATTCTGCGCAAGTGAATTGCGCCCACTCGATGGTTCCATGCTGGATTTAACAGAATCCTCCGAGCAAGGTCCAAAGTTTGAGTATTTTTGCCAAGATGATGGTCATTTAAATTGATCGATATACTTTGAAGAATGATTTTTGTGGCCAAATTTTAAATATGTCTTTTTAACAGAGTACGGTATTAAACGGGCAAAGCCATTATATTATATTGTCTTTTCTTCTCGATAAAGCTAACAAACTTTACCCAACTCTCACAATTTTCACTCTAAAGTCTAAAGGATATTTACTCACATTCTCTCACCGTACTCAGGTGTAAAATAAATACCTGGCCGTTAACAGCGTTGTCTCTGTCGGGGAAAGAATTGCAATATCGCCTAACAGGCGTTATGTCCCGTTCTACATGTTACGTATTGCTGTTGATTTTGTGACCCCTTGTAAAGAGTTTTAAGCACGTTTAGTGGATATTGCGCTTTATAAAAGCTCAAGTTTAAATTCAATTTTCATCATCGTAACCACCCCAAAGTAATACCGTTTTGAAATGATCGGTCACAAATATAAAGAATACGGACCTTCCGTGCGAAAACAAACACACGATAGACAACGGGAAATGTTAAAGACAGATCGTTGAAAGCATGATGGAAAAAGGGCTACTGAAACTGATCCCCCGACAGAAAGCATGATGGAAAGGCTACTGAAACTGACCACCAACCACCCCCGACAGAGACCGCTGCTGCATCTGCATCGAAAAGAACCCAAAGAGAAACACACAGCGCTGCAGGGTGGGTGTCCATTTTGTTTATGTTTCCCCTCCGTCCTGGCTGTTTTTGAAATGTTATCGGCCTGTACGTAAACATTGGATATCGACACCTGGGGAAACAGGCAGAGATTGTGTTTTTCTATCCCTTTTTTTTCTCTCCATCCATTCCTTTCTTTTTCTTTCTTTCCATTTCTTTCTTTTTAAAAACAGAAGTTGGTATTTAAGCTTGTGGTGACCCATCGTCTCAAAACGGTATTAGGTCGGAACGGTATAAAGATCCTGACCAATATCCACCAAACGTGCTCAAAGCGCCTTACAATGGTCGTTTAAATTGATCGACAACAAACTCTCAAGATGAGAGACGAAACATGACGCATGTCAGGCTATGTAAAAAATAATAATAATAAAATAGAGCTTTTATATAGCGCAATATCCACCAAACGTGCTCAAGGCGCTTTACAAGGGGTCCCTGGTCAACAGCAACATTTAAAATGTAGGATGGGACATATCGCCTGTTAGGCGATATTATAATTTTTCGGACAAAGACAACGCTGTTAACGGCCAGGTACTCATTTTACACCTGAGTACGGTGAGAGAATGTGAGGAAAGAGTCTTCTCCAAGGACACAACTATGCGCCGAGCGAGGCTCAAACCCAGTACATTTCGATCCGAAAGAGAGTGTCTTACCACTAGACCACACGACATAGCCCTTTGCTTTTTGCCAGGTTAAGATAATATTTCATTCTCTTCACTAAAACACCTGTGTTATTCCAGTCTTCCCTTGCAATAGACCATAGAGACAAATTTCTCCTATGGGATGAATAAAGGGCATTTTATTTATTAATTTTTAAAATTTTTATTTATAAAATATCCAGAACGTAGGACACGAATATCGGACTTTTCTACTTGCAGCTGTCGCCCCCAATAAGCCTTTTTTCAAGGATGGAGAGCAGATATTATCTTCTTTGTTGTTAATTCTTTAGTGATAATCAGACAAGTGGCGGAGGAATTTATGGGTATCAAAAACGAATAAAAACAAAACAAAGACAAAACAAACCAAAAAAAATTAAAAAAAATCAACATCGCCATGCATAATAAACCCTAGTCCTTGAATGTTTTAATTATCTCCTTGTCGATTACAAGAAAACGGGCACAACGAAGTCCAAGTTGACTGATTTTTTTGGGATGTTTTTTTTTTCTTCTTGTATTTTTCTTTCTTGCTTTGTCTAGCACCTTTCATACGCACTGTCGTTGTTTTGAAAAAAAAAAAAACACAGAAAAGATTGTTCGAAGATGACGTCACTAAGGCCTTTGTTATTGTTTTTGCCATCCGCGTTTGTGAGTTGTTCTCACTAAACTGTATTAACCAGACTATAAAAGTTCATGGTTACACAGAGTTTGTGTGTGGGTCCGTTATACTTCAGGATGGCAATGTTGTGAACTCCTTGGCCAAGCGCATTCTATCTATATGCAATGTAAACCAAATAGCACATGCTGTGTTCTTCAATAAACCGGCAGCACACTTGTTCCGATCTTCACATTTGTTACGATGCAATGAACATTTTCTTATTCAAATCATTTGTATTGCACATCTCAATATTTGAAGAAAAACAACGTTGTTATAGTTTAAAGAACTTAATGCTGTTTTTTAAACATCGCCTTACTGAGCAAATAAGTCATAGAATGCATTTGGTTTTAGGTGTTAAATAGAAATAAATTTTTGTGTTGAGTAAGTATGGCGTTTCGAGAATAATCCTGAATATAGTCGATAAGGGGGGGGGGGGGGGGGGGAGAGAGAGAGAGAGAGAGAGAGAGAGAGAGAGAGAGAAGAGGAGAGAGAGTGAGAGAGAGAGTGAGAGAGAGAAGAGAGAGAGAGTGAGAGAGAGAGAGAGGAGAGGAAGAGAGTGAGAGAGAGTGAGAGGAGAGAGAAGAAGAGAGAGAGTGAGAGAGAGTGAGAGAGAGTGAGAGGAGAGAGAAAGAAAGAGAGGGAGAGTGAGAGAGAGAGAGTGAGAGAGAGAAAGAAAGAAAGAGAGAGAGAGTGAGAGTGAGAGAGAGAGTGAGAGAGAGAGAAAGAAAGAGAGAGAGTGAGAGAGATAAAGAAAGAAAGAGAGAGAGTGAGAGAGAGTGAGAGAGAGAAAGAAAGAGAGAGAGTGTGAGAGAGAGAAAGAAAAAAAGAAAGAGAGAGAGAGAGAGAGAGAGAGAGAGAGAGAGAGTTAAACCAGATACATATTATATGCGGCTATGCGGTCTTGTGGTATGACACTCGCTTTCGGATTGGAAGGTCCTAGGTTCGAGCCTCGCTCGGCGCATAGTTATTGAGTCCTTGGAAAAGACTCTTTACTCACAGTTTCTCACCGTACTCAAGTGTAAAATGAGTACCTTCTGGGCGTCAACAGCGTTCTGTCTGTCAGAAAAATTGTAATATCGCCTAACAGGCGTTATGTCTCGTTCTAATTGTTACGTGTTGTTGTTGGTTATGGACCCTTTGTAAAGCGCTTTAGCAAATTTAGTGGATATTGCGCTATATAAAATCTCTAGTTTTTTTCTCCTTTTTTTTAAATACGATATTTTTCCATTAGAACAATAGAGTCTGAACAGGTGTTCAAATGTCTTGGAATCAGAATCCCACAGGATTGGCAGCCTGCATTAGAGAAAGTATCTCTTTAAGGGGAGATAAGCCGATATAAGATTCCACGCGACATTATAAGGCTGTATTTATCATTTTGAAATAGACATCTCTCACGACATTCTCACATCAACAGCTGTTTGTTTTAAGTCGTTCATTTTAAGAGGTATTTTGTACTGGGAACGGTTAAAACGCCTTTTTTCCTTATTTTGCCAAGAAAATTATTGTTTCCGGGTGACTCAAAGAAAATGGGGGAGTTACACACCATTTGTGTGCCTTTTACGACCCGCTGGCTTGGCGTTGGGCTATTCTTGCACCCTCTCAGCTGAAGGACCCCGGACACCACACGGTGGGGGGGGGGGGGGGGGGGGGGGGGGGGGGTTCGGTACATATCGTTTCAAATTTTAATTTCTTTTGTTGAGAGGCTAAAATGACCAAGCTTCCAGCTTACTGAAAAGTCTCAAATTTCATGTTCATAAAATAAGTAGAATCTGGAATAGGGAATGAGATTAGCGGAAGAGTAGCGTCCCTTGATTGGACGTCACCTTACAGAGAGAACGTCAATTTGGTTTTGAAGTGTCTCAAGCTGCTTTCCCCGGAAGCGAGGACGAGAGACGCATTCGCACAACCAACATGACGTTCTCTCTCTAATAACTTTTCCGCCGGTGACGTCCAATCAAGGGTCGCTACTCTTCCGCTAATCTCATTCCCTATAGCTGGGAACGATATTAACCTCTCAGTAGAGAATGAATGCAACTGACGCCACTTCGGCTCTTTGTCGTTGCTTTTTTTTAAAGACCGCCAAATGGGTGATTAGTTCTCACTAAAGTTCCTTTAACAGCTTATAATCGTTTAAGATTACAGACATACAGTTTATGTATTGGTGCAATTGATCTGGTTGGCAGAACAGGTGCGTATTTGACCTAGACAAATAATATCAATATGAAGTACCAACTTTCTGGCCAAACTAAAGAAATAGATGTTTTGTCAGAGCAAAAATACAGTTTTGCCTGTTGTTAATAATTTGTACATTTGGTGTTAATGAAACTGTAAGGGTTGAGATGAGAGGAAAAGGGGAAACTACTCAAAGAAATTATTATAATAATAACATACTCATTGTCTGCCCATCCTGAAAATATAAACACACATGGTAGTCACAGAGTGCAGGGACAATAGATTTATACACCGAGAAGTTCAACTATCGTCTTTTGTGTGCAAAACTGCTGAAGACCATAAATTCTTCTTTTCATGTATTGTATTTATGTTTGTAAATGTTGCTGTTCGAAAAGCTCCAAGACATAAATAACAATGTGAAATTGAATGGAAGCTTCATTTTAATAGTATACGAAAACAGATTCTGATAATATGGACGTTTCGGGTTTCCCCTTTATCAACAAAACAGGATGAATGAAACACTACAGCAGAACTCAGTACTTTTTTGTGTACTATTCAAATAAACTATAGATAGAATGCGCTTGGCCAAGGAGTTCACAACATTGCCATCCAGAAGTATAACGGATCAACACACAAACCATGTGTAACCATGAACTTTTATAGTCTGGTTAATACAGTTTAGTGAGAACAACTCACAAACGCGGATGGCAAAAACAATAACAAAGGCCTGAGTGACGACATCTGCATACTATCTATAGATAGTTCGAAGATGACGCCATTCAGGTCTTTGTTATTGTTTTTTTGCCATCCGCGTTTATGAGTAATGCTCACTGAACTGTATTAACCTGACTATAAACGTTCATGGTTCCACACAGTTTGTGTGTTAGTCCGTTATACTTCCGGAGATGAGGGTCATTTAAATCGATCGATATTTGAAGGACGAGTTTTCTGGCCAAATTTTTAAATAAGGCTTTTTTTTTCATGAGTATAGC
>NC_088360.1:140182557-140187557 GCF_034508935.2 Berghia stephanieae | reverse complement strand
CAACACAAGTCTCATATTTCTGGCTATAAATTCAATTTTCATCATCTTAACCATCCCGACTTAATACCGTTTTGAAGCGAAGGGTCACATATTTGATACAGTCCGTGTTTAATGGCGGGTAACAAGAGATAGCCATCACAACACGCACAGCCAGCCCTATAGATGCTGTGCGTTTGGCTAGAAACTCACAACATTGCCATCCGGAAGTATAACGGACCAACACACACAACTGTGTGTAACCCTGAACGTTTATGGTCTGATTAAGACCGTTTAGTGAGAATTACGCATAAACATGTATGGCAAATAACAAAAAAAAAAAAAAAAAAAAAAAAAAAAAACAATAACAAAGACCTGAGTGACGTCCTCTTCGTTCTATCTATATCCTGGTCCATAAGAAGTATAGAACAAAGAATACTCTAAGATCTAAGAACCGGATGTGGGTTTATTTACAAGATTGCGCACGCATAACAGCGTTTCTATAGAATGAATGAAGGTGACGTCACATGGCTCCTTGCTATTGTTTTAAAACCGCTTTGTGGATTATTAGTTCTCTCTACATGCTCTCAACCAGAGAGAGAGAGAGAGAGAGAGAGAGAGAGAGAGAGAGAGAGAGAGAGAGAGAGAGAGAGAGGAAGAGAGAGAGAGTAGAAAGATAGAGAGTGAAAAAAAAAGAGAGAGAGAGAGAGAGTAGAAAGATAGAGAGAGAGAGAAGAAAAAAAAGAGAGAGAGAGAGAGAGAGAGAGAGAGAGAGAGAGAGAGAGAGAGAGAGAGAGATCTATTTATCTATTTACATCTTTCACTATTTTATACACCATACAGCATATCTTCCATACACACACAACCCCCCCCCCCCCCCCAAAAAAAAAAAAATTTAAAAAAAAAACAAAAAAAAACCAAACCCACAGACACATTCACACACACTTACATAGTACTCACCAACATTCCCACGCTTTGCAACAATCCCCCAACAACCTCACCACCACCTCCAGCCCCCCTCCCCCCCCCCCTACCCCCTCCCCCGACCCCCACCACAAACACCATCCATCCCGCTCATCGATCACCAAAGGCGACATAACATAATTCAAAAACAAAGCTGAAATTCCAATAAACCCCCCATCACCATTCCAACTGCCCCTCCCCCCCCACCTCCACTCACCACCCTTCGCCAGATCGATCAATTTTACTGGTCCACCAAACAACTCATCGCTTCAGCATATTTTTTCAAAGCCCTTTCAAATCACATTATGTCGGCGGTGGGGGGGGGGGGGGGGGGGGGGAGGGGGGGGGGATGTCTAGCCACTCGGAACAGAGATTAATTGTGGTTGTTTAAACATCAAAATTCACGCCAATTAGTTCGTTTCTTTTCCTTTGAACACCGTTGAAAAGTACTCACGTTGAGAGGTTAAAACACAATATTTCTTTCACTATTCTTTTGTAAATTTCTATTTATATCGGAGTGAGTTGATTGTTGTTACCCGGCAGTGTCAGATTGAAGAAGAAAGCTGAAGTTTCAGCTTCATGGTCCACGACTCTCCAGTGAACAAAAAAGATCCTAAAAGTAGAACAATTGGTAATTATTGTAGCGTTTGCACGATAGAACACACAAAATGAATGTGTTCAGAATAGGAGTATGAGTCTTCACAGGCTCACAATACATAAAAAAAACCCAACTTGTGCGGCTATGTGGTCTAGTGGTATGACATTCGCTTTCGGATCGGAAGGTCCTGGGTTCGAGTCTCGCTCGGCGAATAGTTGAGTCCTTGGAGAAGGCTCTTTACTCACATTCTCTCACCGTACTCAGGTGTATAATGAGTACCTGGCCGTTAACAGCGTTGTCTCTGTCCAAAACAATTGTAATATCGCCTTACAGGCGTCATGTCCCGTCCTACATGTAAATGTTGCTGTTGGCCAAGGACCCCTTGTAAAGCGCTTTGAGCAAATTTGGTGGATATTGCGCTATATAAAGCTCAATTATATTTATTATAATTATATATAACTCGTTCAGACACCTAAATGTTATTCAAAATCTATTCTCAAAGTTGGATTGGGAGTCAAAGTTGTATCGTACAGCCCGTGTTAAATTTGTGTCAACGAACACGCAATTAATGGCAAGTCTAAATATGTGACCAAACGTCTCAAAACGATATTATGTCCGGATAGACCAGATGCTTCAAAGTCAAATTAAAACTAAACTGGTCAAAAATATGAACCGTTGGTATTTAGTACAGTAAAATATGATATGCCTTCTCCTTTATAAAGCAAACAAACTCAACATAAGTCTGAAATTTCTGGCTACAAATTCAATTTTCAGCATCTTCGTCATCCCGACTTAATACCGTCTAGAGACGAAGGGTCACATATTATTAACTCACTAAATCCTAGAGACTATTGCTACTTTTCAATATTGGAAAAAACATGTATTCAAAATGAGCATGCATGTATGTACAAAGAGAGTTTTATTCAACTGTCATTAACATGCAAAAACTAAAAAAATTAGCTTTGATAGTACGCCTATAATTAATTTGTCTCAGAATGTAAAAGTAACCCGGCTATGTGGTCTAGTGGTATGACACTCGCTTTCGGATCGGAAGGTCCTGGGTTCGAGCCTCGATGGCGAATAGTTGAGTCCTTGGAGAAGGCTCTTTACTCACATTCTCTCACCGTACTCGGGTGTAAAATGAGTACCTGACCGTTAACAGCGTTGTCTCTGTCCGAAAAAAATTGTAATATCGCCTAACATGCGTCATGTCCCGTCCTACGTGTTTAATGTTGCTGTTGGCCAAGGACCCCTTGTGAAGCGCTTTGAGCACGTTTAGTGGATATTGCGCTATATAAAAGCTCAATTTTAAAAAAAAATCAACTACGGATATAGTCGGTGTTAGGGTTGAGAAAAATCAGTTGGAAAGAAAAGAAAACAAATCAAGAAGTCTGTGACATCCTTGATATCAGACCGACGCTAATGAAAGTAATAAAAACAAGAAAACTTAAGTATTTTGGACACCTAAGACGCCATCAAACTGTCAACAAGGACATTCTTGAGGGTAGAGTTGAGGGGAAAAGAGGAAGAGGCAGGCCAGCAAGAACTTGGATAGATGATGTGAGGACATGGACAGGATTGTCGGCAGCCGAATGCAGTCAGCAAGCTGTCAACAGGGAAGATTGGCGTGTCATTTCAAGTCGACCTCAACCCATGAGATGACACTGGAAGAAGAAGAAGAGAGTTGAGAGAGTTAAACTTGAGCTTTTATATACCGCAATAAAGATGAAAAAATAAATTAAAGGCGGGAGACGAATCTGAGTCTTCTTGTCAACACTGCAAGGCCCTATCCACTGGGCCATCATTGCCCGTGGACATCATAGCATGGCGCTCCAACACCGACCCCACTCTACAGCATCTCTAAGGTCAAGGTCAGTGCAGCTAAGCCCATCCTGGCATTCTCTAAGGATGTGCTACTCCATCGTCTGTTCAAGCCCGTGGGGGAAAAGTAATAAATGCGCAATTCTATAAGACGAAATATTGTATTTTTGTTCGTATTCGAGACGAATCGATTATTTAATGGATTCACAATTGATTGGCATATCGGTTGATTAACCCGTTCCGTTTCATTCAAACCATTCGTTTCACTCATTTTCCCATTCATGCGTTGAGTTTACGTTTCGATATTTCTTATCATACTTCATCGATAGATTAAGGTCGATATTCCTTTATTAATCGATAATATCGAATTATAGATACATCCACATTGCATTCAACGGTGTCAATCTCCTGGTATGTCCCCTTCTTCTTCTTCTTCTCCTTCTCCTTCTTCTTCTTCTTCTTCTTCTTCTTCTTCTTCTTCTTCTTCTCCTCCTCCTCCTCCTCCTCCTCCTCCTCCTCCTCCTCCTCCTCCCCCTCCTCCTCCTCGTTCTCCTCTTCCACCACCTCCTCCTCCTCCCCTTTCTGCTTCTTCTTTTCTTCTTCTTCTAACTCTTCCTATCACTCCCACCACCACCAAAACCACCACCACCACCACCACCACCATTATCTGCATAATCATCATAATTGTTCAAATCATTCAAAGATTTAAAGAAATGCATTACTATTTCAATAATATGTTTTTAGGTTATTGACTGAAAAAGGGTTTAAGCCGAAACATTCCCTCTTTAATATTTGACACTGTGGTTATTTTTTTAAATTTTGGAGCTCTCATATGTGACCCTTCGTCTCAAAACCGTATTAAGTCGGGATGGTTAAGATGTTTAAAATTGAATTTATAGCCAGAAATATCAGATTTGTGTTGAGTTTGTACGTTTTATTGAGGAGAATGGATACCATATTTTAGGGTGCTAATGCCAACAATTTATATTTTTGACTAGTTTAACATTTAATTCGGCTTTTAAGCATCTGATTCGTTCTTACATAATACCTTTTTGAGACGGCGGGTCACATATTTAATTTTGTACATCATCTTACAGTTCACGGCCTCTAGCAACACAGCATTCATTTTATCATAGTATAAGCATATTGTTTTGGTTTGTTTTGTCGTTATGGGTTTTACGGCGCTTGCAACACGTTTAGGTCATATCAGCGCCAGTAAAAAAGGAAGAAAATTGGATAGTAAAATCTTTCTAGATGTACAATTAAAAGGACCTAAGAAAAAAAAAAGACATAAGGGAAATCGTTCAAATAAGGAACAGAAGTAGATTCCAAGAGCACACTATCAGTGTAACTAGTTTGAGATCACCTGAAAGTCTCACCAAGACATCAGCACAGGTCGCTACTAAGAGGAATACACTCACATATCTACAAATCATGTTTTAAAAATAACAAAAAATATTAGTACATAACAGAGATGATTTACAAGGAAAAAAATATCATCTCCCAAAACTATATATATACATTCGACTGTTTCCCTCCCAGCTAAGGACTCCGGCTAGGGTCAGGACAAGACTATGTAATCTCATTCCAAGACAAAGATAGAAAGCAATTGGAAAACAGGTACTGGGGGATAGAAGACACA
>NC_088360.1:140175057-140177557 GCF_034508935.2 Berghia stephanieae | reverse complement strand
TTACATGGCCGTTAACAGGGCTGTCTGTCTTGAACTGTTTAACTCCCTCAACCCAAACACCGACTATATCCGTAGTTTACCCGGGTTACATTTACCCTATGCCGATTTATTATATTCTTGTGAGACAAATTATAGGCGTAGTATCAAAGCTAATGTTTTTATTTTTTACATGTTAATGGTATTTCAGTAAAACTATTAATGTACATGCTCATTTTTAATACATTTTTTCCAATTTTGAAATGTAGCAAAAATCTCTAGGATTGAGTGAGTTGAATGATTACATGATTACTTGAGTGAGAAAGAATTGTTCTATAGCCTTCATAAAGGCGTCATGTCGAGTGTCGGTTGTTGCTGTTGGCTTTGAGCACATTTAGTGGAATTTTTTTTATGCCAGACGAAAAAAAAAAAAGAAAAAAAAAGAACATTTTTTTCTGAATTTTAATCTTACACCAGTGCCTGCTCCGTATTAATGTGTTTTTAAAAAAATGAACTTTTATATAGCGCAATATCCACTAAATGTGCTCAAAGCGCTTTACAAGGGGTCCCTGGTCAACAGCAACATTTAACATGTAGGACGGGACGTGCCGCCTGTTAGGCGATATTACAATTTTTCGGACAACGCTGTTAACGTCCAGGTACTCATTTTACACCTGAGTACGGTGAGAGATTGTGAGTAAAGAGCCTTTTCCAAGGACTCAACTATGCGCCGAGCACGAGGGTCGAACCCAGGACCTTCCTATCCGAAAGCGAGTGTCATACCACAATACCACATAGCCGCACAACAGCAAATGTGATTGAAAGCTACAAAAGTCTGGAAAATGAATTGCTCGTGATTTATTACGTTCATTCATTCTCGTCAAAGTCAAAATGCAACAAAGTATTTAAAAAAAGATGAATATTCGAAATCTGGGCGGGCTTGTCACTTTTCACTTTTTTTGTTGTTGCTGAATTGCAAGTTGTTTTGACAAGTACCGAGTACCGACTGTAATCGACATTTCGATTACTATAAAAATAGGTATAACCCACCTAATCTATTTTAACCCCTTAACGGTAAGACAAGATCTATTTCCAATAATGATTTATTTAAAAGATTATCAATCTGGTCATTGTTCGGGGGGGGGGGGGTGTTAAACCGTTTTTGTGCGGCTTTGTGGTCTAGTGGAATGACATTCGCTTTCGGATCGGAAGGGCCTGGGTTCGAGTCTCGCTCGGCGCATAATTGAGTCATTGGAGAAGGTTCTTTCACTCACATTCTCTCACTGTACTCAGGTATAAAAAGAGAACCTTGCCGTTAACAGCGTTGTCTCTGTCCGAAAAACACTATAACATCGCCTAACAGGCGCCATGTCCCGCCCTAAATCTTAAATGTTGCTATTGGCCAGGGACCCCTTGTAAAGCGCTTTGAGCACATTTAGTGGATATTGCTTTATAAAGAATCTCATTAAAAAAAATTTTCAACAAACAAAGAGTAAGAGTTATTGAATAAGGATTACAATGCGATTCGGGCTTAGATGAACCTCGAGTCGCATCGCTGGTAGTGAGTCCTCTCTTGTGGGAGGGGGGGGGGGGGGGGGGGGGCGGAAATAAGCGATTTAAAGTTGGATTAAAATTTTAACTTCGCTCTTGAGGGGTTAACTTGTATTTGAAATGACATTAGCACTGACGCGCTAAGATTGTTTTGTGTTCTAGATGGTTCTAAAATTATTCAAAATTCTTTGTGTAGATAGAAGAGTTTACGCGGCAGAATTGTTATTGCTTATTTAGTTTTCTCTCATTTAACACGCGTGCAAAATAATTCTTTGTGTTTACGCACGTTTCTACCACTGGGGTGTATCTATCTATCTATCTATATATCTGTCTATCTATATATCTATCTATCTATCTATCTATCTATCTATCTATCTATCTATCTATCTATCTATCTATCTATCTATCTATCTATCTATCTATCTATCTATCTACCTACCTACCTACCTATCTATCTATCCATCCATCCATCCATCCATCCATCTATTTATCTATCTATCTATCTATCCATCTATCTATCTATCTATCTATCTATCTATCTACCTACCTACCTACCTACCTATCTATCTATCCATCCATCCATCCATCCATCCATCTATTTATCTATCTATCTATCCATCTATCTATCTATCTATCTATCTATCTATCTATCTATCTATCTATCTATCTATCTATCTATCTACCTACCTACCTACCTATCTATCTATCCATCCATCCATCCATCCATCCATCTATTTATCTATCTATCTATCTATCTATCTATCTATCTATCTATCTATCTATCTATCTATCTATCTATCTATCTATCTATCTATCTATCTATCTATCTATCTATCTATCTATCTATCTGTCTATCTTCATCTATCTATCTATCTATCTATCTATCATCTATCTATCTATCTATCTATCTATCTATCTATCTATCTATCTATCTATCTATCTATCTATCTATCTATCTATCTATCTATCTATC
>NC_088360.1:140160057-140170057 GCF_034508935.2 Berghia stephanieae | reverse complement strand
CCGGTAACATGTAAAAATTAAGAACAGTAGCTTTAATACTACGCCTATAATTTGTCTCAGAGAAATGTAATAAATAGGTATAGGGTATAAGTAACCCCGGGTAAACTACGGATATAGTCGGTGTTAGGGTTGAGTGAGTTAATTTATCCCTGAGCTTGTCAAAATTATATTTTATCTAGAAATAAAAATAAAAATAATAACGAATGTAATTCACTGAACCACCACTGTTCCTGTGTATTCAACATTCTTGAGAATGTTTCACCATTTCACCATATTTTTACTGCCGTACTCAGGAGAGACATTTTGTTATATTTAGAAATAAACAAAAATGGATACAACATCTTAAAATAAAAAAAAAGAACAAAACACCAAACATGGAACGTTTCGGGCTCAAATCCCTTCTTCAGCAAAAAAAAAAAAACAAACAAAAAAAATACAAACCAACAAAACATTGTTAACTTCGAAAAATGCTCAAAATCGACTATTTCATGCAAAAATTCGAATAACTGTCGAAAACTCGGAAATTTGAACAAATCTTCAAATTTCACAAAAGAAAAACGTGAATAAATCGAAAATTTCGAAAATCCTAAATTTAAGTTTTTGAACATTGTACAACTCGAAAAATGCTCAAAATTGACTATTTCATGCAAAAATTTGAAGATAAATAGTCGAAAACTCGGTTTGAAAAAATCGTCAAATTTCACCCAAAAAACGTGAAAGAATCGTCAAATTTCACCCAAAAAACGTGAAAAAATCGTCAAATTTCACCCAAAAAACGTGAAAAAATCGTCAAATTTCACCCAAAAAACGTGAAAAAATCGTCAAATTTCTCCCAAGAAAACAAATATTATATTTTATTTGTTTTCCACGTTTATTGGTGTACTGTGTGCTGACGAAGGGTTTATACCCGAAACGTCCATTGTCTGTTTTGTTCCTATACGAAGCCTTTTCCATTTTCACTCTTTCGTTAGTATTAAACATAGCATTGAAAGTTGTGTCAAATAAGCGAACTGTTCACTTCAGTTCATAATGGGCATTTACTTATTCATGAACAATTATATCTTAAAAAATTGAGCTTTTATATAGCGCAATATCCACTAAATGTGCTCAAAGCGCTTTACAAGGGGTCCCTGGTCAACAGCAACAACATCTAACATGTAGGACGAGACATGACGCCTGTTAGGCGATATTACAATTTTTCGGACAAAGACAACGCTGTTAACCGCCAGGTACTCATTTTACACCTGAGTACGGTGAGAGAATGTGAGTAAAGAGTCTTTTCCAAGGACTCAACAATGCGTCGAGCGCGAGGCTCGAAGCCACGACCTTCCGATCCTAAAGCGAGTGTCATACCACTAGACGACATCTAGTCGTACATATGTGACTTATCATCTTATAACGGTATTATTTCGTTGTGAACCGGAGGGGGGGGATGTGTGTGGGGGGGGGGGGGGGGGGGGGAGGGAGCGAGTCTCAGCTGTACAGTCTTTGCTTTGTATCGAGTTCGAATACCCTCTGCGTCGTGTGACATTGAACAAGTCACCTCTCCCTTGCTTAGTTTGCGGCGCTGCACTGCGGCTGACGCCTGGGTTATTCCAATCTATCCTTGGAATAGAGAATAAGGGAATTTTACTCTTTAAAAGAAACTTTTTTTCAAAAGCGAATTAAGAATTGACTTGGCAGGAAATGTGAAATTATAGTTTAGACGGTCAATATGTGCGGCTATGTGGTCTAGTGGTATGACACTCGCTTTCGGATCGGAAGGTCCTGGGTTCGAGCCTCGCTCGACGCATAGTTGAGTCCTTGGAAAAGACTCTTTACTCACATTCTCTCACCGTACGCAGGTGTAAAATGAGTACCTGGCCGTTAACAGCGTTGTCTTTCTCCGAAAAATTGTAATATCGCCTAACAGGCGTCATGTCTCGTCCTACATGTTAAATGTTGCTGTTGACCAGGGACCCCTTGTAAAGCGCTTTGAGCACGTTAAGTGGATATTGCTCTATATAAAAGCTCAATTTTTTATTATTTTTTTTTCAATACTACCAAAAGAAATTATGTTGAGTTTCATCAGAAAAACCAAAGTCTCAAATTTTGGAGAATAAAATATTCAATCTTTGGCATTTAAATCAACCTGTCATAAAACAAATTTGGGAGAGAGAGAGAGAGAGAGAGAGAGAGAGAGAGAGAGAGAGAGAGAGAGAGAGAGAGAGAGAGAGAGAGAGAAAGAGAGAGAGAGAGAGAGAAATAAATAAATAAATGGATAGATAGATATATAGATAGATGGATAGATAAATAGATAGATGGATTGATAGATAGATAAATGGATATAGATGGATAGATGGATGGATGGATAGATAAATGGATCGATAGACAGATAGATAGACAGATAGATAGACAGACATAACTAAATAGAGAGAAAGTGTGTGTATGTGTGTGTGTGTGTGTGAGTGTGTGTGTGAGAGTGAGGGGGGAGGGGGGAGGGTAGCGTACTGAGTGGGTGTTTTATTGTTTCGGAAACAAATTAATGAGATCCGTCTTTCCGATGACAGCATCGGTAGTTATTTCATTATCTTTGATTATATACATTCACGACATCATAAACACAACAAAATTAATCTTCCGTCCTCAAGTTACATCAACCGGGCGGATCAAACTTCCATTCTTGTATTCCAACGCGCCTTAAACAAACACATCGACAGACAAACTGTCTGATCACTGCCGATGACGTCAAGATAAACACAGATACATCAACCTTTTTTTTTTTAGTATAATGGTTGCCAATTTCATTTTATTCAATGCCAAGTTCCAAATTAGTTTGGCATTATATGAAGTCGATTGGCGGCGTCTATCGAGAAATCAATTTTATTTTATAGCAGTTTTTTTTAAAATTGTTCTAAAAAGCATATATTTGTATCGATATAGTAGACAATACAGCAAACAATTTACAAGTCATAGCTGTTAAAGAAACAAGAAATTTGAAGCTTAAGATATTAAATTTAGTCAGTGAGACAAAACAATGAAAATTTATTCCTATCTTTATGTACATTTTAACACAGATCACGACGCCTTGGCTGTTCTTCTCTAAATTATTTAGCATTTTTATAAAAAATTATTTGGCAGATATGTTTACAACCTTTTCTTTGGAAGGAGGTAATAAAAGACTTATAGTAATTACGTAAACAGGAAGGAACAGAGAGAGAGAGAGAGAGAGAGAGAGAGAGAGAGAGAGAGAGATAGAGATAGAGAGAGAGAGATAGAGAGAGAGAGAGATATCTGCCGAAATCAGAAAATACCCACATTTTAAATTTTGGCCAGAAAAGTCGTCCTTCGAATATCAATCGGTTAAAATGAGACTTATCGTGTCAAAAAACTCGGAATTCTGGAACTTCCTCTTACAATCCAAATTTTGAAAGATTATGACAAGATTAGGTGCATTTTAGTAATCGATCGATATTTGAAGGACGACTTTTCTGGCCAAAATCTTTAAAACGTGTTTATTCAGAGTACGACAGAGATGACGTTTTGTGTCAGGACTCTGTTTGCGTGATGTCATCGCCACGTCGACAAGAATATACCGCTCCAACGTCTGACGTCTGGCCGACTCTAGCAAAACAAATTAATCTTATTCATTTTCGGCCAGAAAACACTGGAATCAAAATATCCCTTAATTAAAATAACGCTCAACTTGATAAAACTTTTCAAACCTGAGATTTCTACTTTCCTAAAAGTATCAAACGTCAGATTTTCAAAATTCTCGTTTTTATTTTAATTTTACGTTTTTGAAAAGTTGAGTGTCATTTTAATCCTTCGATATTTGAAATTAGACCGCGTTTAGTAGATATTGTACTAAATGCTTAAATTCATTTTAGAAAAATGACTTTTCTGACCAAAATATTAGAAAAAGTGTTGACTTGAATTTTCAGGGAACCCCCACAGGCTTGTCTGAGAAATATGAGAGAGATCTACGTCTGTATTCTGTCGTACTTTGAAAAAAACAACCCCCAAAAAATGTTAAGATTTTTTGCCAGAAAACTCGTTCTTTAAATATCGATCGATTAAAATAACGATTCAAATAGTAAATAACTCTCAATCCTGGGACTTCATTAGTCTTCCTCGAAGTCCCAGGTTTGACAGCTTTTGTCAAGGTGGGAGCCTTTTTTTTTTATCGATCGCTGTTTGAAGATCATTTTCCGGCCAAAAATGTTAAAACGTCATATTATTTTTCTCGGAGTATGGCAGGTTTGTGAACATGTAATCAATCAGGAATGACTTGAGACAATACATCAACATGGCTGAATGTTGTTTGACAAACTTTGGATTCACATTTCATGACAACTATCGGCTTGTTGATTTTGGAAAAGGTGTGGAGAAAGAACAAGATGTCTTCCGGTTTATTTTGGAACATTCGAGATACTCATATATAATATATATATATATATATATATATATATATATATATATATATATATATATATATATATATATATTGGTTTATATTATGTTATAGTTTGTTGTGAACATCATAATTGAACAAAACTTGCTGTGTCAACTCTTAAATAACCTACATCCCTATCAGTATTCCTGTCTGAGTTATCTTTTATAATAATCTCAAGAAAAGCGCTTCTGATCCTAATAATAATAACTGTACGTATAAGGGAGAGATAGACAGATAGATAGATAGATAGAGAGATAGAGTAAGAGAGAGAGAGAGAGAGAGAGAGAGAGAGAGAGAGAGAAAATGAGAAAAGAGAGGGAAAAGAGACAGACATACAGATAGAAAGAAAGAAAGATAGATAGATAGATAGATAGATAGATAGATAGATAGATAGATAGATAGATAGATAGATAGATAGATAGATAGAGAGAAATAAAGAAAGAGACATACAGAAAGAGAGAGAGAGAGAGAGAGAGAGCGAGAGAGAGAGAGGCAGAGAGAGAGAGAGCGAGAGAGAGAGAGGCAGAGAGAGAAAGAGGGGGGAGAAATAGAGAGAGAGAGAGAGAGAGAGAGAGAGAGAGAGAGAGAGAGAGAGAGAGAGAGAGGTGAATTTAAGATGAAGGAGAGAAAGAGAGAGAGAGAAAATTGAAAGAAGAAAGATAAGAAGAGAAGGGAGATGAAGAGGGGGAAGGGGGAGGCGGAGGGCGGAGGGGGATGTTGTTGAAAGCTGTATAGAATAAGAGCTGACTGTTGATAGATGTTCATTATGAAGGTATTCCAAACGCCGTGGGAGATCGTGATGTTAGGATTCACATCAGGACGAGCTCTGATATGCTTTTCATCACAATCAATAACATTTCTCAACTCCTTCCCAAACCAACTTACCTTCCCACTTAACTTGTTTTTTTTTTATTGTTTTATTTCCCATAAAAACAGAAAAAATCCCCAAAATACAGAACATCTTCCCTTGTCCGCCCCTCCCCCCACTTCACACATGCACCCCCCCCCCCCCCCCCCACACACACACAGATACACTTTCCTACCACCTTGTTGACAAGATGCAAAATTTATTATTTTCACGTTTTCTCAGCTACTTTTTTAAACAAATATAAAAAGCGTTTCTATGATAGTAACGACGGGTACATAAAATAAATGATGAAAAGAGATTACAGCTTTTGCTGTTAGCTTAGGGGCGTACCTATATTTTGCAGGTCTGACATCCGAACCCACTTATGGGCCTAGCTTAACATTGTTGTCATGGACAATACTTTTGCGTCATGTTTTTGAGATTTCGATTATAACAATGAGCCCCATAAGGAATTTGGGTAATCAGACTTGTATATATGTACACGTCGTGTTAGATTATTGCTCTGAGGATATTGCTCTGAATCCCAATAAGATGTCCTCCTACCAGTGACAATAATGATTTCTAATCGACAAATTCATTTCTTGTAACTGTCAGAATATCTCAAGTTTTCGGGGGAGCGAATTCATTTCACTTATTGTAATGGAAAGAAAAAAGGGTTAGGGTTATCAGACCTGTAAATAAATCGACGTTGGCCGAAATGGTATTTCCATTCACTCCCTATATCAATTGACGTAACAAAGGGTAAAAAGGTATCTCACTACACTTCCGCGTTTGATGAATGAATCAGGTAAATGTCTTATCTTTACCTGTCTTATTATCTTATCTAGCAAATTCAACATTTCATCCATCCATCCATCCATCTAACCACCATCTATCCATTCACCCATCCATCCAATAGTCCATCCATGCATACCCATCTATCCATTCATCTATCCATCCAACAATCCATATATTGATCCATCCATCCATCCATCCAACCATCCATAAATTGATCCATACATCCATCCAACAATCCATATATTGATCCATCCATCCATCCAACCATCCATAAATTGATCCATACATCCATCCAACAATCCATATATTGATCCATCCATCCATCCATCCAACCATCCACATATTGACCATCCATCCATCATTCAATCCATCCATTCACCAATCCATCCATCCATATATTCATCGATTCATAATCCATCCATCCATCCATCCATCCAACGATCCATCCATTCTTTTATCCATCAATCCATTCACCCATCCATCCATCCATTCACCCAACTACCCAACCATCCATCCACTCATCCATCCATCCATCCATCCATCCATCCATCCATCCATCCACTCATCCATCCGTCCATCCCAACCATCCATCCATCCACCCACCCACCCACCCACCCATCCATCCATCCATCCATCCTTCCATCCAACCACCCACCCACCCACCCACTCATTCATCCATCCATCCATCCATCCATCCATCCATCCATCCATCCATCCATCCACCCACCCACCCATCTATCCATCCATCCATCCACTTCCATCACTAAAATAAGGACACTTCAAAACACCCGCCATCATCATGTTATCTCTGCTATATATATCGCAACCCTTTTCATTCCCAATTTTGCTTTGGCTGAAGAAGCCAACGATCCCACAGCAGTCGTTTCCCTAAATTATTATAAATTCGTCTTTTATCAAATAAGTTATAATATTAGTTTTTTTTTAAAGGTTCAATCTTTTAACAGATTCTTGTAAGAAGCAGTCTGAAACCGGCGGCACCGCACACCTGTATTCTGCCAAACTTTGAAAAAACGCTGTTTTTATTTTGGCCGTAAATCTTTCAATTAAAATATCAATATATAAGGATAATAACAAAATTTGCTAAAAGTCTTAAACCTGAGACGTCTTGTCATGATTGTTTTTTTTTTAAATGAGTGTTTGACAAATTAGAGATCATCATAATCGATCGATAATTGACATAAAAAAATATCTGGCCAAATTGAAAAATAGTGTTTTGTTAGTAAATTGCAGTATTACTGTTTTGGCTGGAAGCAGCGGTAACAGGTAGCTCATTTCCAGGTCACCACTCTCTATCTATACCTATGAGTTAATTTAACAGTTAAAAAATAAAATAAAAATGAAATACCTTCCATTTTTAACCAGTTAACTGCTGTACAATAAACAGACACGTATTTAAAATTTGGCCAGAAAACTCGTCCTTCACATATCGATCGATTTTTAATGACCCTCATCTTGGCGAAAACTCTAACCTGGGACTTACGGAAGACCTCATGAGTTCTCAGGTATGAGAGTTTTTTTTTGCCAAGATGAGGGTCATTTAAATCTATCCATAAATATTTGAAAGAGAAGATTTCTGGCCAAATCTTTAAATACGTATTTTTCCAGAGTTTGGTTAGAAAAAAAACTATGGATGGCGGATGGAGAGTGTGATAGAGGGTAACAGGATGTAAAAACCACAATCTACGCATGTAAACCATACTTTGTTCATGATCCAGACAAACAGGTCATAAAAATAAGGTCATTGATCTTCAAAATGTATGGTATCGAGGGAATGCGTTTGATTGACTCTCGTTCCAGTCCCCCTTGATCTAAGACTGATAAGTGATTATCACAACAACTAATACAAATGTGACCCACCGTCTCAAAACGGTATTATGTCGGGATGATCCAGAGGCAATAATGTCAAATTCAAGCCAAACTGATCAAAAATAAGAAATGTTAGATTCTAGTTCTAAAATTCAGCATTCGTCCTCCTTGATGAAACATGTATAACCATTACCCAAGTCTGATATTTTTAGATATAAATTCAATTTTCATCATTTTAGTCATCCCAACATAATACCGTTTTGAGACTGCTGGTCACAAATGTGATCCTTAGTCTCAGAACTATGTACGGCTATAATGTGATCTTGTTGGTAAGACACTCGCTTTCGGATCGGAAGGTCCTGGGTTCGAGCCTTGCCAGGTCGGCGCATAGTTGATTCCTTGTGAAAAGGCTCATTACTCATTATTCTCTCACCGTACTCGGGTGTAAAATGGATACCTGCTGGCTGTTAACAGAGTTGTCTCTGTCCGCAAAAATTGTAATAATATCGCCTAACAGGCATCATGCCACGTGCTACATACATGTTAACTGTTGCTGTTGGCCAGGGACTCGTTGAAAAGCGCTTTAACCACGTTTAGTGTTAGTTGCGCTATATAAAGCTCACTATATATAAAAGCTCAAATTTATATTGGGATAGTACGCTTCAACAGTCGTGACGTCACTTCCCTCGTAATGACGTAGAGTAACTTAGTAACTGGCTCTAAACTATCGGAGCAATGGCGGATGCCCTTATGAAATATTACTCCGAAGAGCATAAAAGTGTATCCAGAGGAGAAAAACATTATAAATATGATCTTGTTTTGACTTTTATACATTCTGATCACAAGATTAATGAAAAGTTCTAGCCAGCATGAAGAATAAAAAGTACCGATTTTCTTTGTTTAGAACCACGATGGCCGCCGTTGCTGGGCGACGTGACATCAGAATATTGAATCCAATTGCAACCCCGAAAAGAGAAATGAAAACTAAAATTATGAGAAATGTGAACTTGGAGTCTCTTGCTATACAAGAAATAGTATTTATTATTTCACACCACAAAGAACAGAAGAGGTATAATGGAATATGGGAAATACGCTTAACACTGACAAAATACTTTTAAAATATTGATTTTACGCCGAAAATTGTTATCATTACTTCAAATAATATAGGTAGAATCTTCTTCTTCTTCTTCTTCTTCTTCTTCTTCTTCTTCTTCTTCTTCTTCTTCTTCTTCTTCTTCTTCTGTTTTCAAGAAACCCTTGAATTGAAAACAATTCTTTTTTTTAAATGTCATTTAGGACTTTCTATCTATATTGTTTTGTGTTGATGTAATTTAAAGCGCCAAGAGCCTCATTGTTGAGGATACCGTGCTCTCTATATTATTATTATTATTATTATTATTATTATTATTATTATTATTATTATTATTATTATTATTATCATCATCATCATCATCATCATCATCATTATTTCACAATATAACTGTTCAAATTATCATAAAACCATCGATTTTAAAGTTAAAGTTTTCTGGCTAAAATGAACCTAATAACATGTTTTGTCAGCCCACAAGACACACACACACACACACACACACACACACACAGAGAGAGAGAGAGAGAGAGAGAGAGAGAGAGAGACAGAGAGAGAGAGAGACAGCGAGTGAGAGAGAGAGATAGAGGGAGAGAGAGAGAGAGAGAGGGAGAGAGAGAGAGAGAGAGAGCACCGCAGAGGATAATATTTAGAGATAAGTGCGAAATCCATCTGAATGTAATTTGGTGTACCTAAATCAGGCACAAGTTTATCAGCCAGCCTGCTGGAAAAGATCATAACATGCTGATAGCCACGGACGATTTTCAAGACTGGTGTCGTACTCTTTGAAAAAAAAAAAGAAGAAGAAAACAAACGAAGACAACCACATATTATTTTAAAAATTTGGTGAAAAAAGCCGCCTCTCAAATATCGCTCAATTTAAATGATGAACCTTTCTTGTCAAAATCTCTCAATCCTGGGACTTCCTTATTATATAACATCAGAGAACAAATAAATCCCCAATTCTATGATGGAGGGAGTAAATTTCCGTCATAATATTATTATT
>NC_088360.1:140145057-140155057 GCF_034508935.2 Berghia stephanieae | reverse complement strand
TTGTTTTTGTTTTTGTTTTTTTTAAATAGCTTTGTATTTTGCAGGCAGCTTACGTGTCTCATACCGGGGAACGCTCTTTTTCCAGACAAGTCCCAACACTCTGGAGCCAACGTCCAAAAGATTTTCGATGGAAGATATTATATTTAAAAAGCATCCTAAGAGATTGTACTTTTCCGAACTTGTTTCCTGATATACCCGTAAAGCTCTCTAGCACTTCTCGAAGATACGGTGAAGCGTTCAACAAAAGGCAACGTATTGCTATTATTATTATTATTATTATTATTATTATTATTATTATTATTATTATTATTATTATTATTATTATTATTATTATTATTATTATTATTATTATTATTATATTATTCAATTTGCTTATTTCCAAACATTTAAAAGGTATGCCCTTTGCCAAAAACAAGATAAAAGCCTGAATACTTTTCGCGTTAAGACCATGACATGAAAGAAATATTTCATGCAAAGCTGCTCTCCATCAAATAAAAGTATAAACCTTAACCTTTTCCTTATCAGCCATTGTCAGAATTTCCCCCAAAATTTCACATCCACCCAACACAAAAATAGTTTTTTCTTACTCAATAGATAGTATGCAGATGACGTCACTCAGGCCTTTGTTATTGTTTTTGCCATCCGCGTTTGTGAGTTGTTCTCACTAAACCGTATTAACCAGACTATAAAAGTTCATGGTTACACAGAGTTTGTGTGTTGGCCAGTTTTACTTCCGGATGGCAATGTTGTGAACTCCTTTGCCAAGCGCATTCTATCTATAGATAGTATGCAGATGACGTCACTCAGGCCTTTGTTATTGTTTTTGCCATCCGCGTTTGTGAGTTGTTCTCACTAAACTTTATTAACCAGACTATAAAAGTTCATGGTTACACAGAGTTTGTGTGTTGGCCAGTTTTACTTCCGGATGGCAATGTTGTGAACTCCTTGGCCAAGCGCATTCTATCTATAGAATAACAACAAATAAATACATTCTATGCACAACAAAATGAACTCTACAACACAGTGTCACGTTTTTATAGCTATAACAAAACATTTTTCTTTAAATTGTGTGATTTACAAAATAGAGAAATCTGAATGTTAAAAGTGCTGGTTGGATCGTAACGAATGTGACGATTTTCCTGTGGTTGGTAAGGGGTTGGAGAGGGTTTTAAATCATAAATAAGGATAATAAACATCCATCTATCTTCCCCTTAACGGTTGCCCTTAAACAACGATCTAATGTTTTCATCTTTAATCAGGCCGAAGGTGCCTCTTGCTTCATTTTATATGCCTGTTTATGTTGATGTCGGCTCCGACATTTGCTTGTTTGAGCGTGTCTGTCGGAACCCGATATATATATAGATAGTTCGAAGATGACGTCATTCAGGCATTTGTTATTGTTTTTGCCATCCGCGTTTGTGAGTTGTTCTCACTAAACTGTATTAACCAGACTATAAAAGTTCATTGTTACACAGAGTTTGCGTGTTGGTCCGTTATACTTCCGGATGGCAATGTTGTGAACTCCTTGGCCAAGCGCATTCTATCTATAGATAGATAGTTCTAATATGACGTCACTCAGGTCTTTGTTATTGTTTTTTTGCCATCCGCGTTTATGAGTTATGTTCACTGAACTGTATTAACCCGATTATAAACGTTCATGGATACACACAGTTTTGTGTGTTGGTCCGTTATACTTCCGGAAGGCAATGTTATGAGCTTCTTAGCCAAGCGCATACTATATATAATATATATATATATATATATATATATATATATATATATATATATATATTATATATATATATTATATATAAAGATTGACACTATTATTTCATGGTTTTCGTTTTTATAATTAACATTATCCTTAATTTTAACAATTTTTATTTAAAATTGAGACCGAGATTAATTCCACTTCAAAGTATCAAGTTGCTTTAAATGACCGCCCCCCCCCCTCCCCCCCCCAGGCACACACACACACACACACACACACACACACACACACACACACACACAATTAGATAGATAAAAAAATAATCCCAACTTTCAAATTACATTTTATTCATTTCTTACTAATCTTCTGACGTCAACGCTAGATTACTGTGACTTTCCCTAAAAACAAAAACTCGATGATTTCACCTCAGGTGTCAAGTCTGTAAAACGGTTGAGAACCCCCCAGCTTGATTTATCCATCCAGCTTATAACTGGAGGGTAAATTATCTCATTATCTTGAAATCAAATCTAGATACCCATCAACAAAATTCGAAAACTCTCCTCCGCTTGAAACCCGATTGAATTTAACTCTCTCCTTACCAGCCATTTTCAGGAATTTCCCGAAAACTTCACACCCAACTAACACAAATATATATATATATATATATATATATATATATATATATATATATATATATATATATATATATATATACATATCTTTTTTTTTATCACACTAACACAATAGCGGTAAAGTTCTCGCGATACATAATTTCTTTAGCAAAACATGCTCTATAACACACTGTTCATTTTCTTTAAATTATATTATGATGTACAGAAGAAATTGGATTCAGTAGTCTGATGTCACGCCGCCCAGCAACGGCGGCCTTCTTGGTTCTAAACAAAGAAAATCATTACTTTTTATTCTTCATTCTGGCTGGAACTTTTCATATGTCTTGTGATCAGAATGTGTAAAAGTCAAAACATGATCAAATTTATGTTTTTTCCCCTCTGGATACGCTTTTATGCTAGCCGGAGAAATATTTCATACTGGCGTCCGCCATTTTTTCGATAGTTTAGAGCCAGTTACTAAGTTACCATGCGTCATTAGAAAGGAAGTGACGTTACGACTGTTGAAGAGTATTTGAATGAGAAAAATATTGGTTGAATCGTAAAGAACGTCGATTTTCCTGTTGTTGGTAAGGAGAGGGTTAACCAGCTAACTACCGTAATCTGAAAAAAAAACCCCAACTCGTATTTAAAAATTTGGCCACAAATTTCCTTCTTCAAATTATCTCGATCAATTTTTATTTAAATGACTCTCATCTTGGCAAAAATGATCTCTCATAGCTGTAACCTCGGAAGGGTCAAGTTAGTTTGAGGGTGTTTCCATTACAAAAATAGCTCCATTTGACGTGTATATATATATATATATATATATATATATATATATATATATATATATATATATATATATATATATATAAGAGAGAGAGAGAGAGAGAGAGAGAGTACACATTGTCACTCACATTATATGGCCGAGACGTTCGTTTCTGTGGGCTTATTCCACGTCCTCAGTCGCCGACTGAGGACGTGGAATAAACCCACAGAAACGAACGTCTCGGCCACATAATGTAAGTGACAATTTGTATTCTATATTAGCTCTAACCATCATTATCGAGCACTTTCGTACCTACGAGTACCACCAACACTCATATATATATATTATATATATATATATATATATATATATATATATATATATATATGATTTGTGTATATATGCAGGTCTGACACCCGAGCCCACTAATGGGCCAAGTTTAACATTGTTGTAATGGAGAATATTTTTCAGTCATTTTTGAGATATACCCATTATAACAATGAGCCCCATAAGGAATAGGGTTATCAGACCTGCATATAAGTTCATGTCGGCTCCATACGGAATAGACACTTAGATAACCACGCCTCTCGGACAGTCGTCATACTGTAAACAATGCCAGTTATTGGTTGACATTGCAAACTACACAGGTTTTACCATCGATGATATGTGACTAAGTAAAGTACTCACTGTTCTATCGCTCGATCAATAGAACCAAGACAGAAAACTATGTGTAAACTTAAACGTTTATAATATGATCGAGAAAATCGTGTGATAACTAGTCACCCATTTCGAGGTATAAAAACAATAACAATGATCAGAGAGAGGACGATTTCATTCACGTTCTTGTTTATAAACAACCAACTATGTTTGTCCGAGCACGTGTGAAGGTGTGTCACAAATTCCATGTTTTGATTGGTCAAAAATCTACTGGTTAATTGGGTTACTAGGCTTGGAGAAAAGCAAGTACTCGCCGTCTATAATCTAATCGTAAGAAACACTTTTTGTTGTTGCCAAAGTGGAAAAATTAAAAAAAAAACACCTATGTGAGGCTATGTGGTCTTATGGCATGACACTCTCTTTCGGATCGGAAGGTCGTGGGTTCGAGCCTCGCTCGGCTCATAATTGAGTCTTTAGAAAAAAATGCTCTTTACTCACATTCTCCCATCGTACTTATCACCAAAATAATAGCGATATGAAAACAATAAAATGAGCAGAGAGGTGTAAAATGAGTACCTGGCCGTTAACAGCGTTGTCTCTGTCTGAAAAAAAAACAACGAATGTATTATCGCCTAACAGGCGTCATGTCTCGTTTTACACAACGTTACGTGTTACTGTTGGTCAGGGACTCTTTGTAAAGCGCTTTGAGCACATTTAGTGGATATTGCTCTATATAAAAGCTCGTTTGTTTGTTTTTGTCAGTATACTTTACATTAGAACACCAGTCTTCCATAACATTTAGGAAAACTCAACTGTAATTTATCACAAAAGATCAAATTCCCTTTCTTCAAAACCTAAACAGAGGCGTTCCCGATTACCTACAAAATTATTTCATCATTTAATCTTATCTAAACAGTTTATCTATTCCCCTCAGTTTATCACCTGTTGTCTTCTTTGAAATAACAACCAGACCTAAATTATTTCGTTTCGGTATCATCATTGAATTATAAATCCATTTTTTTATAAACCACAAGTAAATAATAGTAAATTGACATCTCATCACCACCGTGAAAAATTGACTTTTGACTGGAATGAAAATAACCACATAAATTTACAGTTGATTTAATGCGACAGAAGGAATTGTGAATGTCATCGCCTCAATTTTATCTTTTTAATCTGATTCAATTCGGGGTCGGGAGGGGGGTGGGGGGGGGGGGGGGGGACCCAGCAAAATCCATTAAACTTGAGATTTTATATAGCGCAATATACACGGTATAGTCACCTGGAAAACTACAAAAGTCGTATAACTTCTACGTCATGGCACAAGACAGAAGGGTTAGAGCTCAGGTTGTCGCTGGTTCGGATAAGTAAGTGAGTAGGTATATAGCGCAATAGCCACTTAACGTGCTCAAAACGCTTTACAAAAGGTCCCTGCCATCAGCAACACGTAACATGTATAATGAAACAAATGATACATGACGCCTGTTAGGCGATAGCACAATTTTTTCCCGACAAAGACAACGCTGTTAACGCCTAGGTATTCATTTCACACCTGAGTACGGTGAGAGAATGTGAGGAAAGAGCCTTTTCCAAGGACTCAACTGTGCGCCAAGCGAGGCTCGAACCCAGGAACTTCCGATCCGAAAGCGAGTGTCATACCACAAGACAATATAGTAGCCGCACGTTAGAATTTGATTTATAACCCTGAGCTTTGAAAATTGAGAGGCGAATCTTGTCATAAAAGAAATAAACCAACGTGTACATAATATAATACATATATACAGGTCTGACATCCGATCCCCACCAATGGGCCTGATCTAACATTGTTGTAATGGACAACATTTTGCGTCATTTTTTTTGGATTTCCATTACAACAATGAGCCCATAAGGAATTGGGTTATCAGACCTGCAAATAAGTGCACGTCGAAATTATTTAATTCAAAGCTTATGGCGATTTATTGATTTAATTTTGTTTTCATTTGTTAATTAGAAAATTTGAGTAAATTTAGGATTTCTATTAAAAATTGGCTAAACAAACTTTTATCATGAATATCTTTACTTTAACCCAAAACTTGAAAGATATTAGATAAAAGGTCCAAGTAAAAGAGTTAAACGTAAGCTGGGGCGGGGGTCATCTTAATAAGTAGTCGACAACTGAAGTAAAAGTTTTCTGATCAAAATTTGAAAGTGTGTGTGGGGGGGGGGGGGGGAGAGGGGGGGGGTTGTCAGTATACACACACACGCGCCCGCACACACACAGACACAAACACATCCGAACACAAACACACACACACACAAACGCATCCAAGCACAAAAACAAACACAAAGACAAACACACATACACACATAGACACACACACACAAACACATATCTATACCCAGCTGGTAAGTAAGTCAAAATGTGGAAGTCATCTAGAAAAAAACCCCGAAAACCGCCTGTTGGTCAGTTAGATGTTCCTCCAGCGATGAAGCTGTCCCGAGCCGTAATGGTTGTTTATTGTAGCCGACACCAAATCTAGTTTTGATCAGACCTGACATCTTGCTACCCTTCAAACGATTTACAAGCCATAGGAAGTGGAACTCTCCAATCCCAAACATCATAAAAGGTCCTGTTTACATCCACAGCTCTTTCCGGTCTTTTCATGTTTTACAATTTATTTTGAGTTGACTTTATAGGCTACTCACGTGATGAATGGTTTTGTGTTTGGATCTTAAGCATAAAGTTCAGGACCCCCCCCCTCCCCCCCCCTCTCTCTCTCTCTGTCTCTCTCTCTCTCTCTTTCTCTCTCTCTCCCTCTCTCTCTCCCTCTCTCTTTCTTTTCCCTCCTCTATTTCTCATTCGTCTTGTCTTCGTTTCTTCCATTCTCTCTTCACCTCACTTCTCCCTCCTCCTCTTTCAATCTTTCCTCTCCCCCTCCCTTCTTCGATTCTTTAACTCTCTCTCTCTCACACACACACACACACACACACACACACACACACACACTCTCTCTCTCTCTCTCTCTCTTTCTTTATCTCTCTCACTATCTATCTCTCTATCCTCTTTTTTCTCTCTATATCTATCTATCTCTCTCTCTCTTTCTCTCTCTCTCTCTCTCTCTCTCTCTATATATATAATATATATATATATATATATATATATATATATATATATATATATATATATATCTTCTGTCTTTGTCTCTTCAATCTCTTCAATCTCTTCCATCACCTCACTTTTCCCTCTCCCTTTTCAACCTTTTCTCTCTCTCTCTCTCTCTCTCTCTCTCTCCTCTCTCTCTCTCTCCTCTCTCTCTCTCTCCCCCCCCCCCCCCTTTCCCCTCCATTTTCTTCGGATCGTTACTATCTCTTTGCTTGGATACATATATTTTATTTTTTTAAATCTTTAAATCTTTATCAATCATTTTTTTAAAAAAACACGATAAAATTCATAGGAGGGAGAAAAAAGTGTCAAGGAGTGAATAAACCTACGTGCTTGTATCTGCAGGTCTGATAATTCAATTCCTTATGGGCTCATTGTTGTAATGGAAATCTCAGACAATACGCAAAATATTATCCATTACAATTATGTAAGAGTAGGCCCCTAAGTGGGTTCGGATGTCAGACCTGCATATATGTACACGTCGGAATAAGCTAATGAATCAATTCTGCTTGTGTAGATATATTTCTTTTTTAAACCGGAATATCTAATCCAAATCAGTAAAACATAAATTGAAATAAATTTTGATAAAAATGAATTCAATTTTGCACAGCTATTTAACAACATCACCAATATCCGTTTGAATCGATGTGCCATTTATATGCAGGTCTGATAGCCGAACGCAAGTATGGGCTTGATTTGATATTGTTGTTATAGACAATATCTTACCTTGGTTTGAAGGTATTTCTATTACAACGATGAGCCAATAAAAATTTGGGTGTAAAAGAATCGATATAATAAAAATAATGAATTAAATTCTATTTTTTCAACCCCCAAAGATAATAAATTTGTCTCAAGGACCTATCTATTCCAAGAGAAAATTAGAATAACCCAGGCGTCGGCCGCAGCACAGCGCCGCAAATGAGTTATGACGAGTAGGTGACTTACTCAAGGCCCCACACACACATAGCGCGGCAGGTTTTCAATCTTGGTACCTATTGGGTACTCACCATAACTGCGAAAATGAACACGTTGAGGTAATTTGTTAAAAAGAAACGAGATATTAAGTGATAAAAAATATATATTTCATTTTCTACAGCTATAACAATGTAATGTAAGCAACATCCGTTTGAATCAATGTGCACATATTTGCACATTTAATTGTGTGCAAGATAGTCTAGGTTGAATCAATGGAAACTCTTCGAAACAAACAGATATATAAATGTCATCGTAAACATTCCTCACTGAAGCCGACTGCATGGAAAATATGTAACCCGCCGTGTCAAAGCGGTATTATGTCAGGATGCACTCGGTTAGGGAAATTGAATTCATAGCCACAAATATCAAACTTGGGTTTAATTTCTCTACGTCATGCTGGAGTATAAATACTATTTTTAGCTTTGCAAAAACTTCTATGGTCCAATTTCTCTTCATTCTATCTCTAAATTCACTTTCTGGGGTCTGAATCATCCCAACATAATACCGTTTTTAGACGGAGGGTCACATATTAATAGGGAACGAAATATTTATACTCACGTCGAACTTTCAGGAAGTTTTGTCAGCCGACGTTCACTTATTTGCAGGTCTGACGACCTAAATTGTAAAATTGGCACCTTTGTTGTTAATGGAAATACTCTCAACCCAACGTAAAATATTGTCCATTATTACTACAATGTTAAATCCGGCCCGTAATTGCGTTCGGTGATTAGACCTGTAAATATATGCACGTCGATTTGAATCAAATGTAAAGTCCTAGAAACAGACGGATATAAAAGTCATCGCAAAAATTCTTCACAACAATGGATTTCATTGGCAATATTATTATTATGAGAAATGAAATAATTTTTTTGTTGCTGAAAATATCAAATTGAGAAATTAAGGAGCAGAAACTGGAGTAAGATAAAGAATTGAACAAGTATGTATATGAAAGGTGCCAGACAAAGCAAAAAAGAAAAATACAACAACAAACAAAAAAAAAAAAAAATTCCCAAAACATCAGTCGACCACCCAGTCGAGGTAGACTGATTAATTTGTGATGTGTTTTTCCTGATATTATTCGTTCTTGCTTCGTCTGACACCTTTCATTAACACACTTTAACCAACTAAACCATCCGACGATAGTACCGTTTTGAGCCGGTTGGTCACAGTTCATCGATATTTTCAAGATTTTTTTTTTAAATGGGAAAAGTGAGAATACATTATCTATGTTATGTCAAGGTTAAACCTCTAACTCGTAACTCTATGTTGTTGTTTCTTTGCTTATAACATTCAGGCGTTTAATCCTAGTATTGATTAACCATGAGCAGGCGTTATTTACCACCGGTTATAACAACAATCCACTTCAAAGACAATGTCTTTGATCCAAATAGTTCCATGTTTTCCGTCTGTCATCGTCCCTGCCATCAAAGACAATTTCACCTTGATGTATGGAATTATGAAACGTCCAAGTGGAAACTAAACGAAAACGTGCTTATTTAGATCTAGAGATCTAGACTAGCCAGCGCACTTTGAAAGTATCTTGTTTTTTAGAATTTCAAAACTCCGTGACAGGGTAAGGTCAAATGTGACCCTTCGCCTCAAAACGGTATTAAGTCGGGTTGGTTAAGATGTTGAAAATTGAATTTATAGCCAGAAATATCAGACTTGAGTTTATACGATTTATTGAGGAGAATGGATACCATATTTTAGGGTGCTGATGCTAACAATTTATATTGTTGATCAGTTTAATATTAAATTCGGCTTTTAAGCATCTGGTTCGTTCCGACATAATACCGTTTTGAGACGATGGGTCACAAATGGAGCCAATTGATTAAACGGGCAGTAGAAATTAATTGCTGCTTTTAGGGTAGAACTCTAGATTATTTATAGCTGCAAGGAAGTTTCTGTTAGATTTAACAGATCCAGCTACCTGAAGAAGAAGAAAAAGAAAAATTAGTAGTAGTAGTAGTAGTAGTAGTAGTAGTAGTAGTAGTAGTAGTAGTAGTAGTGGTAGTAGTAGTAGTAGTAGTAGTAGTAGTAGTAGTAGTAGTAGTAGTAGTAGTAGTGTAGTAGTAGTAGTAGTATAGTAGTAGTAGTGTAGTAGTATAGTAGTAGTTAGTAGTAGTAGTAGTAGT
>NC_088360.1:140122557-140130057 GCF_034508935.2 Berghia stephanieae | reverse complement strand
CATACATAATATCAAAATCCAGATGACTCAGTCGGTCGAGCACTTGCTGCATAATCCAAAGGACCGAGATCGATCCCTGGTGCAGTCGATATGTTTTTTTCTGACTCCCCCCCCCCCCCCCCTCCCACCCCCCTCATCACTCCTAAGTAAACATTTCTGGCCAAAATTTAAAGAAAAAATTGTCTAAATATTTCTTACGTGGCAGCAATGACACTGAAAACTATAAACTATGAATTGTTTATAGTATGTGTTTGTGTGAGTAAACTCTTGTGTGGAGGAGTGTGCGATATAAACTATAAAAAATAAACTAAAATATAATGATGATGTGATATAATAGCAATATAATATAAAGCAATATAAAATACAATGTTTGTGAATTAAGTTGTTTTTTTTTGACTGCGTGTATATGTGTGTGTGTGTGTGTGTGTGTGTGCGTATGAATCTCATTTGTGCATATATATATATATATATATATATATATATATGTGTGTGTGTGTGTGTGAGTGTGTGTGTGTCTGTGTGTGTGTTGAAGTTTTGAGTGTATTATAATATTTGTGACCCTGTGTGTGTTAAATTGTGCGTGTTATTATGTTTTATAGTGCACATGTTTGAGTGTGTTAATCAAAATATTATTACATTTGTGACTTTGTGTATATGTTATAATATGATATAATATGTATGTGTTTAAATTTGTGTGTAAATGTGTGTGTTCTTGAGTGTGTGTGTGTGTGTTGTGTGCGCGTGTGTTTGGGATAAACACCCACTTGACCTTGAAAGCATCACCTGATCTTACGTTACGATTACTCATCAAATCATCAAAGAAAAGATGCGTGTCGGTGACGTAGACAACACACTTAAATCTGGAATCGATGAATTGTTGTATCCTTATCGTCACCGATTCCGTGGAGTATCATAAGTATCGATATGATAATAATACTGGTGGTATTGATACTATCAATTTATCTCACCGATTCCGTGGATTATCATAAGTATCGATATGATAATAATACTGATGGTATTGATACTATCAATTTATCTCACCGATTCCGTGGATTATCTTAAGTATCGATATGATAATAATACTGGTGGTATTGATACTATCAATTAATCTCACTGATTCCGTGGATTATCATAAGTATCGATATGATAATAATACTGGTGGTATTGATACTATCAATTTATCTCACCGATTCCGTGGAGTATCATAAGTATCGATATGATAATAATACTGGTGGTATTGATACTATCAATTTATCTTTTCTATAGTATTCTATCTGTTTTGTATTTTTGTTTTAATTTGCACTACCCATAATCCTTCAGAACCTTAGACATCTCATAGTTGTAGAAATCTATAAATTCTCAAGTTTTTTTTGTTTTGTTTTTTAATTAACTTTTTTTTATTTTATAATTTCTGGTTTTGAAGCTAAAAGACGCTCGTTGGGCATCTCATAATTCTCAAGTTTATTTATTTATTTTTTAAAATTAACTTTTTTTTAGGATTTCAAAATTTCTAGTTTTGATGCTAAAAGACGCTCGTTGGACATCTCATAGTTGTAGAAATCTATAAATACTCAAGTTTTTTTGTTTTTTTAATTAACTTTTTTAGGATTTTAAAATTTCTAGTTTTGTATGCTAAAATAATGCACCTTGGACATCTCATAGTTGTAGAAATCTCTTGCCACCAATTATACCATTAGCTTCAAGCGCAAGCGAGCAAACAAAACATCAGCGACCACCGAAGAAGTTAGCCTGACCTCCGAGAAAGAAGAAGAGCGTCTCGGAAGCTCTGGAATTTTCCCCTCAGACATTCTGAACAATTCACGCATAATAAAAGCCACGAACAAAAACAGATTTTGAGCTAGAGATGGTCGGTGAAACAATAAAATGGGTGGGCGGCAGCTGATGTTTGGAGTAGTCGTAGATTTGTGGTAAAATACACATGAAAACATGTGTTCTATCCATTGACCTATCAACCAGTGGTCGCACACTCCTATTTTTTAAAACACTTTTTAGATTCCATTTTGAGTGAAAATCCTTTACTCCAAATATCAATCGATTTGAATAATACGAACGCCAAAGTTTCCGGCATTTTCCGGCATTTTCAAATCTGAGATTTTAGAGCGTTGACAGAAGTGTCAGTTTAAGAAAATTTAACAACCTTTTGGTTCATAATAATATTTCTCGATTAACTCTCTCCTTTCCAGCTAGTTTTAGAATTTCCCCCGAAAATTCACACCCACCCATCATAAAAATAGACTTTTCTTTCTCAAACAAAAAGGAACAAGTGAGATCTACAACACAATGTTTAGTATTTATAGCTGTAATCAAAGCATATCTTTAAATTTTGTGGTATAGATACAAGGGAAATCAGAATTATAACACTGTCGATTACATCGTAACAAATGTGACGATTTCCCTATGGGTGGTAAGGAGAGGGTTAATACAATTTTTCGTCTTTCTAATAAAAACAAGAGGTGAAAAGTATTTTCTCAGTGTGAGCAGGGCGGTCGGTCGGAAGTACTCACCACTGACGCTGTTGGCATGTCGTCTCTAGGCGTGTGCGAAGTTCTGCTCATTTACAAAAGCATGCGCGAGTTGCCAGCTAGGAAAATAATAGTCTACAGTACGTCTTGTGCGGTTATGTGGTCAAGTAGTATCACAGTCGCTTTCGGATCTCTGTCAGAAAAAAAATTGCAATATCGCCTAACAGGCGTCATGTCCTGTTCTACGTGTTATGTGTTGCTGTTGGTCAGGGACCCCTTGTAAAGCGCTTTGAGCATGTTTATTGGATATTGCGCTATATAAAAGCTCTAGTATTTTTGTCGTAAAATAACAAAAGAAAATATTATGATTTGGAAAGTAACTTTAAATATCGGTCGACAGATTATCAAGATGACCACCAAAGAAAGAGTCAAAGTGCTGAACCTAAGGCTTCTTAGTAGCCTTTGATTGAGACGTGTCTACAATAAATACCTGGGAAAGGGGCCACCTTAATCTATCCATATGATATTATGTAAATAAAGAACAATTTGAGCCTTTAGATAGCGCAATATGCACATAATGTGCTCAAAGCGGTTTACAAGGAATCCCTGGTCAACAGCAATACTTATCGTGTAGAACAAAATATGACACCTACCGTCTAAAAACGGTATTATGTCGGAATGATATAGGTGTTAAAAATTGAATTGATGAAAAATAAAATACTTGAGCTTTTTATATAAACAATTTCCACTAAACGTGCTCAAAGGGCTTTACAAGAGCAACACTTAACATGTAGGACGAGACATGACGCCTGTTAGGCGATATCACATTTTTCCCCCGACAGAGACAACGCTGTTAACGGTCAGGTACTCATTTTACACCTGAGTCGGTGATAGAATGTGAGTAAAGAACTCAACTATGTGCCGAGCGAGGCTCGAACCCAGGACCTTCATTTCCGAAAGCGAGTGTCACTTATATACCAAGGGCCTAATTCAACGTTGCTAATATCCAGATTGGAACCTTCAGCCTACATGTCGAGAGCCAAATATCAAACCTATAGAAAAACTGAATACTGAAAACAACGACGAGTTGTCTCGTTTAAATATCATATTGGTTTGTTCTACTACATTGACAGAAATAATAGATGACATAAAAATAATATAAAATTGAGCTTTATATAGCGCAATATCCACTAAATGTGCTCAAAGTGCTTTACAAGATACAGAATGTGGTAAAGTAAAAGCAGCGATAGAATCATATCCATAACAATAACATGGAGTTTTATAGGGAATGAGATTAGCGGAAGAGTAGAGTCCCTTGATTGGACGTCACCTTACAGAGAGAACGTCAAAATGGTTTTGCGCATGCGTCTCTCTCGTCCTCGTTTTCGGTGAAGTGTCTCATGCCGCACAACCAACACGACGTTCTCTCTCTAAATACTCTTCCGCTAATATCATTCCCTATACAGAACATTAATTTATTGTCCTTTCGATCTGCTCAACAAAACATTTTTATAATAAGTCCTAAGCAAATAGCAACACTGAACAAGCGTGTACAATTCCCTTTGACAAAAATGAAAAACAAAAACAGGTTTTATACTTGAAGTGAGATGAAATGCGTGAATAAAGAGCATTTTCTAAGGACCCAAATTTACATGGGCAATCATTCCCAGAGACGAACCTTCCGTTTACAGGTCGTGAGCCAAATATAAAACCCGTGCAGAAACTTAATACTGAAAACAATGACGACTTTGTGTGTTTCACGGATGACCAGTAGTAATGCTATTGGTTTGTTTTAATACAGACGACAGAAAGAATAGCTACAGAAGTGGGAAGTCAAAACAGAGATAGAACGAAAGAGGAATCAGATCCATAACAAACAACATGAGGTTTTATACAGAACATTTGAGACCCATCGTCTCAAAACGGTATTATGTCGCAACGATGCATATGCGTAAAAGCCGAATTTAAAAAATATAAATTGTTGGCATTAGCACCCTAAAATATGATATCCATTATTCACAATAAAACATACAACTCAACATAAGTCTGATATATTTTTGGCTATAAATTCAATTTTCAACATCTTAACCAACCCGACTTAATACCGCTTTGAGGCGAATGGTCACATTTGTCCTCTCGATGTGCTCAAAGCACTTTTGTAATAAGCCCTAAGCAAACAGAAACAGTGTACATGTAGACAAGCGTCTACAATTTCCTTTGACAGGAAAAAGAAAAAGAAAACCCGTTTTTTACCTGAGTATGGTGAGAAAATGTGTATAAAGAGCAGTTTCTAAAGACCCAATTTTACATTGGCAATTCGCTTCAACAGTCGTGACGTCACTCCCCTCGTAATGACGCATGGTAACTTAGTAACTGGCTCTAAACTATCGGATCAATGGCGGACGCCTTTATAAAATATTTCTCCGACGAGAATAAAAGCGTATCCAGAGGAAGAAAAATGTGATCATGTTTTGACTTTTACACATTCTGATCACAAGAAATATGAAAAGTTCTAGCCAGCATGAAGAATAAAAAGTACCGATTTTCTTTGTTTAGAACCACGATGGCCGCCGTTGCTGGGCGACGTGACATCAGACTATTGAATCCAATTTCTCCCAGATTCGAACCTTCGGCCCACAGATCGCAAACTAAGTATCCAACACGCACAGAAACTTAATACTGAATACAAAGACCATTTTGTCTGTTTCATGGATGACCAGCAATACTATTGGTTTGTTTTTGTTTTACTACAAACGACAGAAAGAATAGCTACAGAAGTGGGAAGTCAAAACCCCAACCAGAGATAGAATGAAAGACGAATCATATCCATAACAAACAACTTGAGGTTTTAAACAGACCATTTGTGACCCATCGTCTCAAAACGGTATTATGTCGCAATGAAGCATATTATGCATAAAAGCCGAATTTAAAAAAATATAAATTGTTGGCATTAGTACCCTAAAATATGGTATCTATTCTCCACAATAAAACATACAACTCAACATAAGTCTGATATATTTGTGGCTATAAATTCAATTTTCAACATCTTAACCATCCCGACTTAATACCGTTTTGAGGCGAAGGGTCACGTTTGTCCTCTTGATGTGCTCAAATCACTTTTGTAATAAGTCCTAAGCAAACAGAAACAGTGTACATGTAGACAAGCGTGTACAATTTCCTTTGACAAAAATGAAAAAGAAAACCCGTTTTATACCTGAGTATGGTGAGATGAAATGTGTGTATAAAGAGCAGTTACTCAAGACCCAATTTACTATTGGATTCAATAGTCTGATGTCACGTCGCCCAGCAACAAAGAAAATCGGTACTTTTTATTCTTCATGCTGGCTAGAACTTTTCATATGTCTTGTGATCAGAATGTGTAAAAGTCAAAACATGATCAGATTTATAATGCTTTTCTCCTCTGGATACACTTTTATGCTCGTCGGAGAAATATTTTATAAGGGCGTGCGCCATTGTTCCGATAGTTTAGAGTCAGTTGCTAAGTTACTATGCGGCGTCATTACGAGGGAAGTGACGTCATGGCTGTTGAAGCGAATTACTCCCAGATTCGAACTTTCGGCATACAGATAGATAGAAAGGCATGTATCAAACCTTTACAGAAACCTAATACTGAAAACAATTACCATATTGTCTGTTTTACGGATGACCAGTAATACTAAAAAAAAAAAAAAACTTAATAAAAACGTGAGCTTTTATATAGCGCAATATCCACTAAACGTGCTCAAAGCGCTTTACAAGGGGTCCCTGGCCAACAGCAACACATAACATGTAGGACGAGACATGACGCCTGTCAGGCGATATTACAAATTTTTGGGACAGAGACAACGCTGTTAACGCCAGGTACTCATTTTACACCTGAGTACGGTGAGAGAATGTGAGTAAAGAGTCTTCTCCAAGGACTCAACTATGCGTCGAACGAGGCTCGAACCCAGAACCTTCCGATCCGAAAGCGAGTGTCATACCACTAGACCGCATAGCCGCACTATTGGTTTGTTTTTGTTTTACTACAACGGCAGAAAGAATAGCTACTACAGAAAGTGGGAAGTCAAAGCAGGGATAGAATGAAAGACGAATCAGATCCATAACAAACAACATGAGGTTTTATACAGAGCACTTGTCCTCTTGATGTGCTCAAAGCACTTTTGTAATAAGCCCTAAGCAAACAGCAACACTGAACATGGAGACAAGCGTCATTTGACAAGAAAAAGAAAAACAAAACCCGTTTTTTACCTGAGTATGGTGAGATAATGTGTATAAAGAGCATTTTTTAAGGACCCAATTTTACATTGGCAATTAGCCCCAGATTCGAACCTTCGGCCTACAGATCGCAAGGCAAGTATCAAACCTTTACAGAAACCTAATACTGAAAACAATGACCGTTTTGTCCGTTTCACGGATGACCAGTAATTCTATTTGTTTTACTACAAACGACAGAAAGAATAGCTACTACAGAAGTGGGAAGTCAACGCAGCCGAGAAAGCAGCGATAGAAATGAAAGACGAATCATCATATCCTATCCATAACAACAACAATGGACGTGTGGGGATGTGTTTGTACAGGAAGTCCCGTCCACGAGTCACGTGTTTGGTTTCCATCCACACGAGTGTTTTGTTAGGGACTGAGGGGGGATTTCATTTGGTTTTCACAATCAGCACGTCTCTCATAACAAAACGTTATGATGGTGATGAACATGAGCCGTTATTTTTTGCTATTTTACGCCAATGTTTGTTATCCGGTCACACACACACACACAGACACACACACACACAGACACACACACACAAACACACACACTGACCAAAAGCTTATTTTTTTACATTTTGCCAGAAATATTTTGCTCTATATTGATGATATGCGTGGAAGTAAAATACTCTCCAGTTCTGTCCGCCAGATCAATCCTACAAATACCAAAAAAAAAAAAAATTATGTGAAGTTTTGAACGTATCTCGTCTGATTGAAAGAATTTAGTCAGAACTCATCACCCAACTGGCGGTCT
>NC_088360.1:140105057-140120057 GCF_034508935.2 Berghia stephanieae | reverse complement strand
ATTCACTTTCTGGATCTGAATCATCCCGACATAATACCGTTTGAGACGGAGGGTCAAATATGAAGGGAGACCACCAACATCAAATGTCTATCGATATGCGAAATAAAAGTGTTTCGGGATAAAATGAATAAGACGTACTTTGCCAAACAAAGCAGTATTGACATTCACCGCAACTCTCTTTGATTGGGGCTTACATACACCAGGCATTTATTTGGTATGTTAGAATATGCCTCTATCTCCAGTGATTACTTTTCCAGGCCCGGGGTGTTACGATAGTATCCACTTCTATGCATGGTTCAAGTGAGGCAACCAGTGTCAGATTTCTTGCCAGAGGTGATAGACATGCGACGAGATTGACATCTGAGCAAACATCAAAGGAGGTATAAAGTGGCGTAGCGTGGCCTGGGGTCCATTCTTTTCGACACATGTAAGAGCTACTTATTGATAAAGTAAACACGATACTTCAGGGAAGATTTTTGAGTCAGTGATCGTCTCAACACTCACAAGAGATTTGTTTAGTACTTTATCAATTGTTTTTAGATGAAAGAGTAACAAATCTTTGTTCATTGACATTGGATCTAATTCCAGAACATGGAATGCTAAATTATTTTTAATTGTGCGGCTATAATGTGGTCTAGTGGTATGACACTCGTTTTCGGATCGGAAGGTCCGAGCCGGGTTCGAGCCTCGTTCGGCCGGCGCATAGTTGAGTCCTTGAAGAAGGCTCTTTACTCACATTCTCTCACAGTACTCAGGTGCAAAATGAATACCTGGCCATTAACAGCGTTGTCTCTGTCAGGAAAAAAATGTAATATCGCCTGACTGGCGTCATGTCCCGTCCTAAATGTTAAATGTTGCTGTTGAATTGGGATCGTTTGTAAAGCACGTTGATCATGTTTAGTGGATATTGCGCTATATAAAAATCTCAATTTTTTTGTTTCCGTTAAATGGAGTTCTAAATTATTTAGAGATTTGATGGGATCCCGACAGATCTATTGGTATCGCACTCGTCTCGGGGGGGGGGGGGGGGGGGGGGGGTTATGATCGTTTTCTGTTTTTATTTAAATCTAACTATTTTTCTTTTTTTTTTCAATAAATGTGCGCTTTTTTTTTTGGTTGTATCATCGCCTGAATTTCTATCTTTAATCCTTTCACTGATAACTTCAAATCGATCTACTCGCTGTGACCTTTCTTCAAAACTAACACGATTAAGTATAATGCAAGTGCACTGTTAGGATTAAATCGACCTCGGACTGGAAAGGGATAAACAATAAAAAAAAAACTTTTATGATAATTGGATTATCACTCATAATGTCGTATTATCAAGATAAATTAATTAACAAATTGGCTGCAAAAGAGTAAACGGGCCTGGCAGATAAACAGATGTACACAGGTGCTCAACAGACAGGGAGTCGTAATGAAGAAAACTAATGACCTCGTTTAAATCAAATCTACAATCTATAACACATTAATATTAATTGCAGCCTTTTTCAGGTGCACGCACCAGATGGGTCGGAACAAATGTTGCCAGTTTGATTTTTCTATTATTTTTTTCTTCTCTTTCTTCCCTGTCATTTTTAAAATTATTAATTTCTTTTTTATGTATTGGCAGAGAATTTTGTAGTATTTTGAATGTCATTTGCTGTGTCAAGTATAACATCAATTGTAAAAGGTATCTTTTTTTTAAAAAAACAAGAGCTTTTTCATAGAGTAAATATCCACTTAATGTGCTCAAAGCGTTTTGCAATGGGCTAAATGGAGAAAGTGGGGAGCAGGCACTGGTGTAGAATAAAAATCAGAAAAGTGTGCATGAAACAGTGTGAGATATAGTAGAAGGAAAAATGCAATGCGCTATGTGGTCTAGAGGCGTGACACTCGCTATCGGATCAGAAGGTCCTGAGTTCGAGCATACTTGAGTCCTTGGAGAAGGCTCTTCACTCACATTCTCTCACCTTACTCCGGTGTGAAATATTAGTACCTGGCCGTTAACAGCATTATATCTTCCCGGAAAATGATTGTAGTATCGCCTAACAGACGTCATGTCTCGTTCTACAATTTACGTTTTGCTGTGGCCATGGACCCTTTGTAAAGCGCTTAGAGCACATTTAGTGGATATTGCACTATTTAAAAGTACAAGTTTTTAAAGTTAAAAAAAGAACATCCAAATGAAAACCAATCTGTCTCGATCATTCCAGATGTATAGACAGAATGTAGTTGACGTCAATCGAGTCTTTGTTATTGTTTTTTGCCATCCATGTTTATGAGTAATTCTCACTAAACTATATTATCCAGACTATAAACGTTCATGTTTACAAAGTTTTGTGTGTTGGTCCGTTATACTTCCGGGTGGCAATGTTGTGAGCTTCTTAGCCACGTGCATACTATCTATAGTTACGACAGGATGAGGTGCAGCGTGGCTCAGCGGTACGGTCTTTGCTTCGTACCCAAAAGGTACCGAGTTCGATCACCCGCCCCTGCGTTGTGTGGCCTTGAGCAAGTCACTTCGCCCTAGCTCACTTTGCGGGGCTGTTCTACGGCTGACGTCTGGGTTATTCCAGTCTTCCCTTGGAATAGACCCTAAAGACAAATGTCCCCTTGGGGATGAATAAAGGGAATTTTAGTTTTATTTATCTTGTTTTATTTAATGTTATTGGGATGTTTTTGTCTTTGTTATTTTTTTTTTTTTTCATTTTCTATTTGCATTGTCAAGAACTGATTCCTACAAACCTTTTCACATTTTTATATATTTAAAAAAAACTAGAGCTTTTATATAGAGAAATATCCACTAAATATGCTCAAAGCGCTTTACAAGGGGTCCCTGATCAACAGCAACACTTAACATATAGAACGAGAGCTTTCTGGTCAGAGGCGGTATAGATATTATGCGCTTGGCTAAGAAGCTCACAACATTGCCGTCCGGAAGTATAACGGACCAACACACCCACAAAAAAACTATGTGTAACTTTGAACGTTTATAGTCCGGTTAATACAGTTTACTAAAAATTACTCATAAATGTGAACGGCTAAAACCATAACAAAGATCTGAGTGACGTCAACTTCATACTATCTATAAGGTAACGGGGAAAAACGATCGGTCATCACATTACAGGACTTTCAAACATTGGTTTTCTAACATGTTGTGAGGTAAAATTGCTATCATATCTTACACTAACTGGTATTTTTCTAAAAATAGTTTGGCATATCTCGCTAAAAGCGATCTGTCAACCCTGAAAATGTTTGTATATAAGGAAATCCGGATTGTCAGCTGGGTGTTTCAAATGTCAATTTTTGAAAAGTATGTTTGATTTTTTGCTTGTTTTTTTTCTTCTCTAAAAAATAAATGGCAATTGCATGGCAAATTCGGGCCTGGCATTTTGACATTTTCTTTCCCTTTTTTTTTTTGGGGGGGGGGGGGGGGGGGGGGGGGGAGTATTTTATCAAATCAATCTATCTTAAGTAGTTAATTGGTAAATACTTAATAGTAGCACAAGTTTTACTTAATTTTAGACCTGAAGTTTCAAAAACAAGATTAATTTTGCATCGCTGTGTGATGTAAAAATAAAGATTATTCTACATTTGTTTACATTTTAACAGAAAAAAGTAGAGCCCCAAAATAATAATTGGCATTTTACAAAAAAAAAAAAAACAACAAAACATATGGCATTTTTCAACGACTTGGCATTTTACATAAAACTGTACCTGACAACATTTTGGTGAGACGCATAATAATACGTGATGTGCATAAAAATCTGACAACGTAAAATTCTAATGTTTATTTTCTTCTTTTTTAAAAAAATTTTTTTCCTTTTAACGTGTTATATTTTATTTTGCGCACATAACAACTCTTTTTCCAAGGGTCTGATTCAGTTGTGGCTGATTACGATATTGAAAGATGTTCCTTGAATCTCCTCAAGTGCTTGGAGATGGAGGGGGAAGTTTTTGAAACGTACAATCCTGTCTTTGAAGATTGGAAATTCTCAACGGTATCAAAGAAGCTGGAGTCAACAGTTTTCAACCAGTTAACCGTCGCAATCTGGTTAAAAACACGTATTTAAAAATTTGGCCAGAAAACACGTCCTTCAACTAAAAATCGATTTAAAAGCCCCTCATTTTAGAAAAAAAGCCCTCTCAAACCTGGGATTTGATAGAAGACCTTACCAGGACGCATGTTTCAGAGGGGTTTCTTGTTGTTGCCAAGACGAGGGTCATCATTTAAATCGATCGATATAAATTTGAAGAACGATAATTTTTTTCTGGCCAAATCTTTAAATACGTTTCTTTTTTCTTTCCAGAGTACAACATTAAACTGGTTTAAAAAAAAAAAAAACTTGAAAGAAACGGATACTCGAGTTTCTTTCTTCACCCCACTTAGGTCGGAATATTTATGGCGCTTTACGAAAGTCGGTGCGGTTGGTGTTGTTGTTGTTGTTGTGTAACGAACGCCACGTTGCAGCATGCAGCACAAAGAAAGAAAAGAAGGGACCAGCACTTTCAAGGTTTGGATTTTGATTGGATTGGATTCATCCATACACCCATTTATTTATTTATTTTTTGTAAGGTTGTTTGTTATTTGTTTTTGTTTTTTGTTTTTTTTTCTGTTTTTTTTTGTTTTTTTTTTTTTTTTGTTTTTGTTTTTTGTTTTTAAAGGTTTTACGGCGCTTGCAACACATTTAGGTTATATCAGCGCCAGTTGTTATTTGTTTACCTATTATATTTTTAAAAAATAATTTTATCCTGTGATTCTAATTTTGAATTTTGAGATGAAAATATCTTGTTTTGGTTTGAGGTTAGTTCGACATTGATCGACATGAATAGATACATTTTTCTGGGTTGTTTTTATTTTTTTATTTTTTTTTTTGGATTCGAATTTAGAATTTTACGATTACATCGTAAACCTGGTTATTAATAATATGGTGTATCGTTTTATTAATTATAACAATATAATGACGTTTTTGTTAATTTCATATTTGCTGTCTTTCAAGTGTGTGTGTGTGTGTGTATGTGTGTGTATGTGTGTCTGTATGTGTGTATGTGTGTTGTGTGTGTATGTGTGTGTGTGTATGTGATGTGTGTTGTGTATGTGTGTATGTGTGTGGTTGTATGTGTGTGTATGTGTGTGTGTATGTGTGTATGTGTTGTGTGTATGTGTGTATGTGCATGTGTGTGTATGTGTGTATGTGTGTGATTGTATGTGTGTGTATGTGTGTATGTGTGTGTATGTGTGTATGTGTGTATGTGTTGTGTGTGTGTGTGTGTATGTATGTGTGTGTGCATACAAAGAGTTTTCTGCGTGGCCTGTATGTATTTAAAGTGATATTATATTCGCATGGTTTTTACAAAAAGTTATTTGCCTGAAGCAGGATTTGGAGCCCAAAGCATTCCCAGGTTTGGTATTATTGTATTCTATTTTTAAGTTGCCATATTCATTTTTATACATTACACACACTGTGTGTTGGTCCAAACATCTGGCAGGCAGAACCGGTGAGTATTTTATCTAAACACACATCGTCGGGTTCCAGTACTGTTGACTTTTCTCCCTCACGACACGCGACGCAATAATATAGCAACAATATCTATCTAAATCATTTTGGAGCCAATTCTTTTTCACTATATTACTGTCATTTTCCGCGGTAAGGCTTAAGTGCAATGAAGCGTGGCGGAAAAAAATAAGAATTAGCGAAGGGTTTAATCAAGCGTGAAGGCAGGGATGATGATGATGATGATGATGATGATGATGATGATGATGATGATGATGATGATGATGATGATGATGATGATGATGATGATGATGATGGGAGCGGAATTGACTGGGCTGGGCGTGATTGGCGAGAAAAACCAAACTGTACGTGTGAGTACGCTAGTACTCGTACTCGTATTCGCATTGAAAATACACACACGATTCTAGATCTGGTTTAAGGTCATCAAATCAAAAACATCAAATCAAATAAATTATCAAAACAAATTCCCTTTATTCATCAGTGAGGATTATTTTCCCCCTTTTGAGCTTTCATATAGCGCAATATCCACTAAATGTGCTCAAAGCTGTTTACAAGGGGTCCCTGGTCAACAGCAACATTTAACATGTAGGACGGGACATGACGCCTGTTAGGCGATATTACAATTTTTCGGACAAAGACAACGCTGTTAACGGCCAGATACTCATTTTACACCTGAGTACCGTGAGAGAATGTGAGTAAAGAGCCTTTTCCAAGGACTCAACTATGCGCCGAGCGAGGCTTGAACCCAAGACCTTCCGATCCGAAAGCGAGTGTCATACCACTATACCACATAGCCCTTCAGTATCTATTTCGAGAAAAGACCAAAGTAACCAAGGCAGAGGCAGCAAGCAGTGCCCCGCCACATACATAGTAAGCAATACGCAACGTCACTTCCCTCGTAATGACCATTGGTAACTTAGTAACACTGGATCTGAACTATCGGAACAATGGCGGACGCCCTTATGAAATATTTCTCCGACGAGCATAAAAGCGTATCCAGAGGAAAAAAAAACCCATTATAAATCTGATCATATTTTGACTTTTACTCATTCTGATCACAAGACATATTATGAAAAGTTCTAGCCAGCATAAAGATAAAAAAGTACAGGTTTTCTTCGTTTAGAACCACGATGGCCGCCGTTGCTGGGCGACGTGACATCAGACTATTGAATCCAATTGGAGCAAACATTTCCTGTTCACGAAATAAACAAAAGATGCAGAGGCTCAAGCCTGGCTCTGTTCAATGATCTATTTATTCACGTGTCCGTTTCACGCTATAGGTAGTTCGAAGATGACGTCACTCAGGTCTTTGTTATTGTTTTTTGCCATCCGCGTTTATGAGTAATGCTCACTGAACTGTATTAACCTGACTATAAACGTTCATGGATACACACAGTCTTGTGTGTTGGTCCGTTATACTTCCGGATGGCAATGTTATGAGCTTCTTAGCCAAGCGCATACTATCTATAGAAACCGGGATAAACTCCGACTCCATTGGGCGTAATGGCAATGAACCGCTCAGATTTAAACTCAAACCCTAGGACCTACTGATCCGAAGGTGAATGTTCTGTCTAACTAACACAACCGCACAGGACCTCATTGCCGAATGTAGTTTATTCAACATGTATAAAGATTTTAGACGTCTCCAAATAAATGATTTATTCCATTTATATTGAATATCAACTTTCTTCTACACAACGACTTAGCCCCCATTTGATACGGTGCGTTATTAAAACTTAAGCTTTTTGTAGCGCAATATCCACTAAACGTGCTCAAAGCGCTATGAAAAGGCTCCCTAGCCAACAGCAACACTTAACATTTGATAGCTGGGGTTATATATATATAAATATATATAAATATAGAATACAAATTGTCACTCACATTTTTTGTGGCCGAGACGTTCGTTTCTGTGTCTCTTTACACGTCCCCAGTCGGCGTGATCCTTAATAATAATAATAATATATATATATATATATATATATATATATATATATATATATATATATATTATTTAAAATATATTTACCACAATGTTTGGGACAGTCTACATCAATGTTTCAGGCTTAATTTGCCATCGTCAGGACTGAGTTGTTTTGTTGACTGTTGTTGTTTCTTGAAGTGGTTCCGGTTTGAAGTTAATTAAGAGGAATTTGCGCCGATGGGGACACTTTCCGTACATCTCACTTTTCATGTTGAGTGTGGCTTCATGAGGGTGTTTGATTATAGTATATTTCTCTTCCAGGCATAAGCTACATTGTTTTGATGTTGGTGTGTATCCTGTTGCTTTAGATAAAATTTTCCATGAAATGTTGTGGTCTAGTTTGTTGTCTTTTAATTTCCAAATATGTTCGCTGAGTTTTGTGGATGTTTTTTTGTTAGTGTTTCTAAATGTTGAGGTGTGGAGGATATATATATATATATATATATATATATATATATATATATATATATATATATTTATATATATATATATATATATCTTTTTTTAAAATTTTAAATAGATTAAAAATTGATTTTTTTTTATAGTGCGATATCCACTAAACGTGCTCAATGCGCTTTACAAAGGGTCCCTGGGCAACAGCAACACTTATCATGTAGGACGAGATATCAGGCCTGGTAGCTGATATTACAATTTCTTTTCAGACAGAGACAACGCTCTTAACGGCCAGGTACTCATTTTACAACTGAGTACGATGAGAAAATGTGAGTAAATGTGATCCTTTTCCAAAGACTCAATTAAGCGTCGAGCGAGGCTCGAACCAAGGACCTTTCGATCCGAAAGCGAGTGTCATCCGACAAGACCACATAGCCACATAATATTATAATATAAGTATAGGACAGCTTGACAAAGTCACCATGACCCTTTGAGAACGCCATGACCCCGAATCGAATCAAATCACAGCTATACACAAATGTTACCGTGAGTTAAAATCGATACCCCCACCCCTCCAGCCCCTGTTGCCCCCCTTCTCTCTCTCTCTCTCTCTCTCTCCCTCTCTCCCTCTTCTCGTCTCTTCTCCTCTCTCTCTCTCTCTCTCTCTCTCTCTCTCTCTCCTCTCTCCCACTTCTCGTCTCTTCTCCTCTCTCTCTCTCTCTCTTCTCTCTCTCTCTCCTCTCTCTCCTCTCTCCCTCTTCTCGTCTCTTCTCCTCTCTCTCTCTCTCTCTCTCTCTCTCTCTCTCTCTCTCTCCTCTCTCCCTCTTCTCGTCTCTTCTCCCCCCCTCTCTCTCTCTCTCTCGCTATCTCTCTCTATGTCTCATTCTATCTCTCTCTCTCTCTCTCTCCCCCTCTTCTCTTCTCTTCTCTCTCTCTCTATGTCTCATTCTATCTCTCTCTCTCTCTCTCTCTCTCTCTCTCTCTCTCCCTCTTCTCTTCTCTTCTCTCTCTCTCTATGTCTCATTCTATCTCTCTCTCTCTCTCTCTCTCTCTCTCTCTCTCTCTCTCTCTCTCTCTTTCGCTTGCTTTTTCTTTTCACTCCCTCTCCCATTCTCTCTCTCTCTCCCTCTCTCTCTCTCTCTCTTCACTCTCTCTCTTTCTCTCTGTGCCTGCCTCTCTCTCTCTCTCTTCTCTTCTCTCTCTCTCTTTGCCTATATCTTTCTATCACTTTGTCCCTCTCTCTCTCTCTCTCTCTCTCTCTCTCTCTCTCCTCTCTCCCACTTCTCGTCTCTTCTCCTCTCTCTCTCTCTCTCTTTCTCTCTCTCTCCCTCTCTCTCCCTCTCTCCCTCTTCTCGTCTCTTCTCCTCTCTCTCTCTCTCTCTCTCTCTCTCTCTCTCTCTCTCTCCCTCTCTCCCTCTTCTCGTCTCTTCTCCTCTCTCTCTCTCTCTCTCCTCTCTCCCTCTTCTCGTCTATTCTCCTCTCTCTCTCTCTCTCTCTCTCTCTCGCTATCTCTCTCTCTATGTCTCATTCTATCTCTCTCTCTCTATCTCTCTCTCTCCCTCTTCTCTTCTCTCTCTCTCTCTCTCTCTCTATGTCTCATTCTATCTCTCTCTCTCTCTATCTCTCTCTCTCCCTCTTCTCTTCTCTCTCTCTCTCTATGTCTCATTCTATCTCTCTCTCTCTCTCTCTCTCTCTCTCAAACTCACTCTTGTCTCTCTTTGTCCTACACTTTCTTTTTATCTATTTCTTCCTTGTTCATTTCTCAACCTCTTTCTATCACTCTCCCAGTCTTTCTTCCCCCCCCCCCCAACTCTCTCTCTCTCTCTCTCTCTCTCTCTATCTATCTATCTATCTATCTATCTATCTATCTATCTGTCTGTCTCCCTCATTTCCTTCTTCTATCTCCCCCCTCCCTCCCCGGTCCATCTTTGTACTCACTGTCCAGCCAAGGCCATCACCTGGAATAATATTAATTATAATCAGATCTAGCTAGCTACGTACAATAATATCAAATTCGATCGAAACCGTCATGCTTGAGTGAACACATTCAAACTTGTTTTCATTCGTAAACGCACAATACAACATGTGTGTGGTCTGACAAAACGCGTTTTTCATTATGACCAGAAATTATTCATATCCAATATCTTCAACTGATCATTGAAAAGGGGGGTCCCGATAGCTCAGTAGGTAGAGCACTCGCTTCACACGCAAAGGGACCATGATCGATCCCGGGTGCAGTCGAGATTGTTTTATAATCCCCCAGTTGCCCCAGTAGTGAATAGGTAGATGAGTCGCTTAGATTTGGCGGAAAGTACTTTGCGATAGACTAGCGTCCTATCCAAAGGATAGCAAGCAATTGCTCTTGTCCGTTTCACGCTATAGAAACCGGGATATACTCCATGGGCCTGATGGCTCTGAAGGAACACTTTTGTGTGTGTTGTGATCATTAAAAAAGTAATTTAACTTTATATAGCGCAATATCTACTAAACGTGCTCAAAGGGCTTAACAAAGGGTCCCTGGCCAACAGCAACACGTAACATGTAGAACGACGCATGATATTGAAATTTTTTTCCGACAGAAGCTGTTAACAAAGATGTTAACGACCAGGTACTCGTTTTGCACCTGAGTACGATGAGAGAATGTGAGTAAAGAACCTTTTCAAAGGTCTCAACTATGCGCCGAGCGAGGATCGAACCCAGGACCTTCCGATCCGAAAGCGAGTGTCTTACCACAAGATCACATTATAGCCGTTACCATAAAGATAGTATGAAGTTGACGTCAATCGAGTCCTTGTTATTGTTTTTTGCCATCCATGTTTGTGAGTAATTCTCACTTAACTGTATTAACCAGACTATAAAAGTTCAAGGTTACACATAGTTTTGTGTGTTGGTCCGTTATACTTCCGGATGGCAATGTTGTGAGTTCTTAGCCAAGCGCACACTATCTTTACATGTTTTTTTTTCCTCTCAACGAGCTCATCAACCATTAGAAACTGCTGCCTAAATAAAAAATGAAATTTAAAAAATTGAGCTTTTATATAGCGCAATATCCATTTAACGTGTTCAAAGCGCTTTACAAGGGGTCCCTGGTCAACAGCAACATTTAACATGTAGGACGAGACATGACGCCTGTTAGGCGATATTACAATTTTTCGGACAAAGACATCGCTGTTAACGGCCAGGTACTCATTTTACACCTGAGTACGGTGAGAGAATGTGAGTAAAGAGTCTTTTCCAAGGACTCAACTATGCGTCGAGCGAGGCTCGAACCCAGGACCTTCCGATCAAAAAGTGAATTTCATACCACTAGACGACATAGCCTAGGTGAGAATAATTAGACTGTTTTGTCATGGCCAGGGAGTGGTTTGAGTTTGATCTGAACGTAATTTCAGTTGATTGAATAATTTATGTTACGGATATGAGTTTAGCTCTGTCATTATTGGTTGGCTACTTTGATGGCGATTGGAACTCCCGCTGTTTGCCGTTATATCGAAGCGAGAAGAAGATAATATATGACCTTACCCGCTGATGCCGTTATATCGGACTATGTGGTCTAGTGGTATGACACTCGCTTTCGGATCGGAAGGTCCTGGGTTCGAGCTTCGCGCTCGGCGCATAGTTGAGTCCTTGGAAAAGGCTCTTTACTCACATTCTCTCACCGTACTCAGGTGTAAAATGAGTACCTGGCCGTTAACAGCATTGTCTTTGTCCGAAAAATTGTAATATCGCCTAACAGGCGTCATGTCCCGTCCTACATGTTAAATGTTGCTGTTGAACAGGGACCCCTTGTAAAGCGCTTTGAACACATTTAGTGGATATTGCGCTATATAAAAGCTCAATTTAAAAAAATGTTTTTAAAGAGAAGATGAATGATCTTACCCGCTGATGCCGTTATATCAGACTAAAGAGAAGATGAATGATCTTACCCGCTGATGCCGTTATATCAGACTAAAGAGAAGATGAATGATCTTACCCGCTGATGCCGTTATATCAGACTAAAGAGAAGATGAATGATCTTACCCGCTGATGCCGTTATATCAGACTAAAGAGAAGATGAATGATCTTACCGCTGATGCCGTTATATCAGACTAAAGAGAAGATGAATGATCTTACCGCTGATGCCGTTATATCAGACTAAAGAGAAGATGAATGATCTTACCCGCTGATGCCGTTATATCAGACTAAAGAGAAGATGAATGATCTTACCCGCTGATGCCGTTATATCAGACTAAAGAGAAGATGAATGATCTTACCCGCTGATGCCGTTATATCAGACTAAAGAGAAGATGAATGATCTTACCCGCTGATGCCGTTATATCAGACTAAAGAGAAGATGAATGATCTTACCCGCTGATGCCGTTATATCAGACTAAAGAGAAGATGAATGATCTTACCCGCTGATGCCGTTATATCAGACTAAAGAGAAGATGAATGATCTTACCCGCTGATGCCCTTATATCAGACTAAAGAGAAGATGAATGATCTTACCCGCTGATGCCGTTATATCAGACTAAAGAGAAGATGAATGAATAAAATATCCGATGGATGTAATATTTAGTGAGTCGTCTTATAACAAACTCAAGCAACAATAAGCGTGGTCATTGCTCAGACTGTAAAAAGAAACATTTTTTAACAAGTAGGCTTTGGATAAGTGGTGACTGAAGGGAAATATTGTAATAGTGCAAAACCCATAGACGATCAGACCAAATAGAAGATAAATGACCCCAGAGGAACGATTCTACCCGTTGGTGCCGTTATATCGGACCAAAATGATGAGATGAGCTTACCCGCGGATGCCTTTATATCGGAGTAAAGGACAAAATGAAAGACCCTACCCCCTGGTGCCGTTATATCGGAGTAAAGGACAAAATGAAAGACCCTACCCCCTGGTGCCGTTATATCGGAGTAAAGGACAAAATGAAAGACCCTACCCCCTGGTGCCGTTATATCGGAGTAAAGGACAAAATGAAAGAACTACCCCCTGGTGCCGTTATATCGGAGTAAAGGACAAAATGAAAGACCCTACCCCCTGGTGCCGTCATATCGGAGTAAAGGACAAAATGAAAGACCTTACCTCCTTGTGCCGTTATAACGGAGTACAGGACAAAATGAAAGACCCTACCCCATTGTGCCGTTATATCGGAGTACAGGACAAAATGAAAGACCCTACCCCCTGGTGCCGTTATATCGGAGTAAAGGACAAAATGAAAGACCTTACCCCCTGGTGCCGTTATATCGGAGTAAAGGACAAAATGAAAGACCCTACCCCCTGGTGCCGTTATATCGGAGTAAAGGACAAAATGAAAGACCCTACCCCTGGTGCCGTTATATCGGAGTAAAGGACAAAATGAAAGACCTACCCCTGGTGCCGTCATATCGGAGTAAAGGACAAAATGAAAGACCTTACCCCTTGTGCCGTTATTCGGAGTACAGGACAAAATGAAAGACCCTACCCCATGGTGCCGTTATATCGGAGTAAAGGACAAAATGAAAGACCTTACCCCCTGGTGCCGTTATATCGGAGTAAAGGACAAAATGAAAGACCCTACCCCCTGGTGCCGTTATATCGGAGTAAAGGACAAAATGAAAGACCCTACCCCCTGGTGCCGTCATATCGGAGTAAAGGACAAAATGAAAGACCTTACCTCCTTGTGCCGTTATAACGGAGTACAGGACAAAATGAAAGACCCTACACCCTGGTGCCGTTATATCGGAGTAAAGGACAAAATGAAAGACCCTACCCCCTGGTGCCGTTATATCGGAGTAAAGGACAAAATGAAAGACCTACCCCTGGTGCCGTTATATCGGAGTAAAGGACAAAATGAAAGACCCTACCCCTGGTGCCGTCATATCGGAGTAAAGGACAAAATGAAAGACCTTACCTCCTTGTGCCGTTATAACGGAGTACAGGACAAAATGAAAGACCCTACCCCCTGGTGCCGTTATATCGGAATAAAGGACAAAATGAAAGACCCTACCCCCTGGTGCCGTTATATCGGAGTAAAGGACAAAATGAAAGACCCTACCCCCTGGTGCCGTTATATCAGACCAAAGAGAAGATGAATGACCCGAGTCATATTATACGACCTTCTGAATCTTGAACTCATATTTTTTTGTTTTGTTTTGTTTTGTTTTTTCTTCTTCTTGTGTCATAAGAACGTTCTTGGTGATTTTATAACAAACTCAGAAATAGAAACTGGTTTTGTGAAGATAATGATAAAAAACGCTGTATTGGTATATTGTGTAGAGGAGATGCATTTAACGCTAGCCTTTAAAAAAATTAAATTATTTTGCCACTGGCATTGTACCCATGTATCTAAATTAAATCAAATTAAATTGAGCTTTTATATAGCGCAATATCCACTAAACGTGCTCAAAGCGCTTTACAAGGGGTCCCTGGTCAACAGCAACATTTAACATGTAGGACGGGACATAACGCCTGTTAGGCGATGTTACAATTTTTCTACCAGAAATGGATGGAATGGATTTGGAACGTATTCTTGCCAGAATGGAGTGGTCAGCGTGGCTCAGTGGTACGCTCTTTGCTTCGTACCCGAAAGGTACCGAGTTCGATCACCCGCCGCCGCTGCGATGTGTGGCCTTGATGAGCAAGTCACCTCGCCTTAGCTCAAATTACGGTGCTGCACCTAAAGACATTTTCCCCATGGGGATGAATAAAGGGAATTAATTTTTTTTTTTAATTAGCTCAATTTCAGCGCTGAACTGCGACTGATCCTTGTGTAATTCCAGTCACCCCTTGGAATAGACCCGAGAGAAAAATTCCCCCAAGCGAATGAATACAAGGATTTTTTATTGTTATTAATATTTTATATATATATATATATATTATATATATATATATATATATATATATATATATATATATATATATATATATATATTATATATATATATATATATATATATATATATATATATATATATATATATAACGGATCTGTTTCATGCAATAATGTGCGGAACGAATAATTTTTTGCTAAATTATGTCATGTTGACAAATCAATTTGACGTGTTTTAAGAGATGATCAGAATACATTGGTGTGAAGTGAATTGACGTCATAACTAGCCTTTACTTCAGTTTTCCATTGGGCTTCTTGCAGTTGGGTT
>NC_088360.1:140085057-140100057 GCF_034508935.2 Berghia stephanieae | reverse complement strand
ACATGCAACGAAATCATACAAATAATATCTGACCATCTGCTGTGTACTCCGATGTCTTACACTTACCACCATGTTGCTATTTTTAGAACTGACTTCATGTTTATTCTTTGGGTTTCAATTACTAAGAAACACACGTGGAAGCAAGTATCATTGCAAGGGCTATCGGGTTTTTTTTCCCCTACCTCGCCGCACGTGCCATTTCTATTTATAGAAATGATTGCAACTCATTGCATAGCTTTTTATAGAAACCTTCGGACCGATTTGCTTGTTTAGTTATTCATTTATTTTATTTTCCCACTTTCATGTATGTTGTCATCAAATTGTTGATTTATTATTGGCGAAAGCCTATGATTGAATAAACTTTGAAAACTTTGAAAACTTTGCTAGTGACTGAGAATGTTTTTTTGTTTGTGTTTTTCCCTACCTGGCCGCACGTGCCTTTTCTATTTATAGACATGATTGCAAATCATTGCATAGCTTTTTATAGAATCCTTATGACCGATTAGCTCGTGACTGAGAATGTTTTAAAAAAAAAAAATGTAATGATGAAAAACATATTTAGTTGCTTTTTTCTTTCTTATTTTTTCTTCTTTTTCTTGTTTAATCTCCATTTAATAGGATTAGCCAAACGTGCTGTTTAAAATACAACTCGAAACTTCTGATCAGTTTGGAAATTCGTCATTGCTATTTATAGATCTACTCACCTTATAATAATAATAGTATGCTTGAAGTAAACAACACGTTTGAACATGTCTGATCTTTCCTATAGATTGTATGCGCTTGGCTAAGAAGCTCATAACATTGCCATCCGGAAGTATAACGGACCAGCACACAAAACTGTGTGTATCCATGAACGTTTATAGTCAGGTTAATACAATTCAGTGAGCATTACTCATAAAACGCGGATGGCAAAAAAACAATAACAAAGACCTGAGTGACGTCATCTTCGAACTATCTATTTTCTATTATGACAAGTGAGTGACGTATGAAAAGGTCAAAGGTCTTTAGTCATCTCGTGACCACGATTTCCATTTATTATTCCTCCGTTGTTTTGTTTTGTTTTTATTTTATTTTTTTTTTTTTTTCGTTTTGCAGTCTTTTATTATAATAATGCCACACTCGGCACGTCATCGTCTCAAGGTCTCGGGTTAGATAGTGTCACTCGATTGATGCTATGCGTTAAAGTAAAATACTCACGATGCCACTCGGCTCTGCGTCTCAAGGTCTCAGGTAAAGTGTTCCCTGCATGGATGCTATGCGTTAAGGTAAAATATTCACGACATAACCACTAACAGGCTGTCCAAAAAAAATAATAACAAAGAATGAATGAAGTTGACGTCACTCAGATCTTTGTTTTTGTATTTAGACCGCCAATTGGGTTCCACGTCGGACTACAACGTTGAAGCTTACATATTATATTATAGATAGAATGAAGTTGACGTCACTTTGGTCTTTTTTATTGGGTTATTTTTTTTTTTATTGCCATCCGCAAATACGCTTCAACAGTCGTAACGTCACTTCCCTCCTAATGACGCATGGTAACTTAGTAACTGACTCTAAACTATCGGAACAATGGCGGACGCCCTTATGAAATATTTCTCCGACGAGCATAAAAGCGTATCCAGAGGAAAAAAAAACCCATTATAAATCTGATCATGTTTTGACTTTTACACATTCTGATCACAAGACATATGAAAAGTTCTATAAAAGTTCTATATAAAAAGGACCGATTTTCTTTATTTAGAACCACGATGGCCGCTGTTGCTGGGCGACGTGACATCAAACTTTTGAATCCAATTTATGAGTTAAAATATTAACCAGTCTATAAACTTTCATGATGACACACATAGTTTTGTGTGTTAGTCCGTTATACTTCCGGATGGCAATGTTGTGAGCTTCTTATCCAAGCGCACACTATCTATTCATAAAACTATGTAATCTTTCAAAGATCATTGCACTATCTAAAAATAATAGTCTAGGTCATAAACTAAATATTGATTGGTCTCAAATATCACCATAATATCATATCATATTATCTAAACGCCAATATTGTTACCGTAACTCTAGATCTTCACAATAAAATAGCCAAAGGACAATGACAAAACACATTTTCTATCAATTTGACAAAGGACATTTTACTTCACGTCATGCAGTATATTGATGCTATGCGTTTAGGTAAAATTCTCGCAACATCCGCCAGTCGAATAAAAGCTAACCAACATACAAAGCTATATGTGACCTTGAACCTTTTTTTTTCGTCTGATGTAATTTAGTGAGAACGAATCGCCCTAATCGCTGTCTAAAAACAATTGCATAGAGCCGAATGAGGTCAATTTCGTTTCATCTATATATATATAGATAAGATAAAAATGATAAAATTCCATTTATTCATCCCCAAGGGGAAATTTGTCTTAAGGGTCTATTCCAAGGGAAGACTGGAATAACCCAGGCGTTAGCCGCAGAGCAGCGCCGCAATGTGAGCTAAGGGTGCGGTGACTTCCTCAAGGCCACACAGCGCGACGGCAAGTGATTGAACTCGGTACCTTTCGGGTACGGACCAAAGACCGTGCCACTGAGTCACGCTGCCTCTAAACAAATTGAGATTTTACATAGAGCAATATCCACTAAACGTGCTCAACGCGCTTTACAAGGGGTCCCTGACCAACAACAACACGTAACAAGTAGAACGAGACATGACTGACGCCTGTTAAGTGATATTACATTTTTTTCCGACAATGACAACGCTGTTAACGGTCAGGTTCTCATTTTACACCTGAGTATGGTGAGAGAATGTGAGTAAAGAGCCTTTTCCAAAGACTCAACTATGTTTTTATAATTATCACTATCACCCATTCGGCCACTGGTCACGCTTAAAATTTCTTGTCTTCCGTGTGTGTGTGTGTGTGAGAGAGAGAGAGAGAGAGAGAGAGAGAGAGAGAGAGAGAGAGAGAGAGAGAGAGAGAGAGAGAGAGAGAGAGAGACATTTTGATTTTAAAGTCTTCTGTCAAAATTAATAGAAAATTAATGCGTTTTGTCAGTGTATTGTACATCAATTATTCATAATATAAAATTTATTGGTAATTCGATTCTAATGATATTACATGTAATGATGCATAATGCTAAATGCTACGATATGACGTAACATGACCTGGTGTTAGATGCCACTTACTGTCAGAGTCCTGTCATTGTCACCCTATCAGTTTCCTACACACTGGCCGTGGCTTGACAAAACACATATTGTACATTTTTTCATATTGAAATAAAAATTGAGCTTTTATATAGCGCAATATCCACTAAACGTGCTCAAAGCACTTTACAAGGGGTTCCTGTCCAACAGCAACACTTAACATGTGGGACGAGACATAATGACGCCTGTTAGGCGATATTACATTTCTTTTTAGGACAGAGACAACCTGAGTACAGTGAGAGAATGTGAGTAAAGAGCCTTTTCCAAGGACTTAACTATGTGCCGAGAGAGGCTCGAACCCAAGACCTTCCGATCCGAATGCGAGTGCCATCGCCTGGAGATCTTTTTTTTTCAAGCATTGATCAAAGTAATGTTCAAGAATGAACAGAATATAACAGTTTGAAGAAACAACACAATATCACATCCACGGGACGTTGCGGGTTCAAAACGTTTCTTGCTATGTGGTCTAGTGCGTTATATGGTCTTGTGGTATGACACTCGGTATCGGATCGGAAGGTGTCGGGTTCGACGTATTGTTGAGTCCTTGGAAAAGGCTCTTTACTCACATTCTCAAACCGTACTCAGGTGTAAAAATGAGTACCTGGTCGTTAACAGCGTTGTCTCTGTCTGATAAAAATTGTAATATCGCCTGACCTGTCCCGTCCTAAACGTTAAATGTTGCTGTTGGTCAGGGACGCCTTGTAAAGCGCTTTGAGCACGTTTAGAGGATATTGCGCTATATAAAAGCTTTTTTATTAAAAAATTGATCGATATTTGTTAACCCTTTACCAAATGGGATGGATATTGTCTTGAGATTGATCGATATTTGTTAACCCTTTACCAAATGGGATGGATATTGTCTTGAGATTGATCGATATTTGTTAACCCTTTACCAAATGGGATGGATATTGTCTTGAGATTGATCGATATTTGTTAACCCTTTACCAAATGGGATGGATATTGTCTTGAGATTGATCGATATTTGTTAACCCTTTACCAAATGGGATGGATATTGTCTTGAGATTGATCGATATTTGTTAACCCTTTACCAAATGGGATGGATATTGTCTTGAGATTGATCGATATTTGTTAACCCTTTACCAAATGGGATGGATATTGTCTTGAGATTGATCGATATTTGTTAACCCTTTACCAAATGGGATGGATATTGTCTTGAGATTGATCGATATTTGTTAACCCTTTACCAAATGGGATGGATATTGTCTTGAGATTGATCGATATTTGTTAACCCTTTACCAAATGGGATGGATATTGTCTTGAGATTGATCGATATTTGTTAACCCTTTACCAAATGGGATGGATATTGTCTTGAGATTGATCGATATTTGTTAACCCTTTACCAAATGGGATGGATATTGTCTTGAGATTGATCGATATTTGTTAACCCTTTACCAAATGGGATGGATATTGTCTTGAGATTGATCGATATTTGTTAACCCTTTACCAAATGGGATGGATATTGTCTTGAGATTGATCGATATTTGTTAACCCTTTACCAAATGGGATGGATATTGTCTTGAGATTTCTTTGTTTTTCTTACGAAAAAACTTGTTAATCTTATGTATTATGTTGGAATACGCTTCAACAGTCGTAACGTCACTTCCCTCGTAATGAAGCATGGTAACTTAATAACTAAACTATCGGAACAATGGCGGACGCCTTATGAAATATTTCTTCGACGAGCATTAAAGCGTATCCAGAGGGGAAAAACAAAACATTATAAATTTGATCATGTTTTGACTTTTACACATCTGATCACAAGACATATGAAAAGTTCTAGCCAGCATGAGTAATAAAAAGGACTGATTTTCCTTGTTTAGAACCACAATGGCCGCCGTTGCTGGGCGAAGTGACATCAGACTATTGAATCCAATTAACGAAATTAAGAAAAGTGAGTTAAAATCAAAATGATCAGAATAGCGAACGCGAGGATGGAAAATGATCAGAATTTGTATTTTTAAAAAAAAATAAGTTTAGTGTTAAATAATGGATTCAATGATCTGATGCCACGTCCGCCCAGCAACCAGCAGCTTGGATCTAAACAAAGAAAATCGATACTTTTTATTCTTCATGCTGGCTAGAACTTTTTCACATGTCATGTAATCAGAATGTAGTATAAAAGTCTAAACATGGTCAGGTTTATAATGTTTTTCTTCTCTGGATACACTTTTATGCTCGTCGGAGAAATATTTCATAAGGGAGACCGGCATTGTTCCAATAGTTTAGAACCAGTTACTAAGTTACTATGCGTCATTACGAGGGAAGTGACGTCACGACTATTGAAGCCTATATAGTATGCGCTTGGCTAAGAAGCTCATAACATTGCCATCCGGAAGTATTACGGACCAAGACACAAAACTGCGTGTATCCATGAACGTTTAAGGTCAGGTTAATACAGTTCAGTGAGCATTACTCATAAACGCGGATGGCAAAAAACGATAACAAAGACCTGAGTGACGTCATCTTCGAACTATCCATTGAAATATTTCAAGCATCAGGTTCACAGCAGCGACGTAATACGATTCTGACACTGTCGTTCACAATAAATATGTGACCCTTCGCCTCAAAACGGTATTAAGTCGGGTTGGTTAAGATGTTGAAACTTGAATTTATAGCCAGAAATATCAGACTTGTGTTGAGTTCATACGATTTATTGAGGAGAATTGACACCATATTTTAGGGTACTAATGCCATCAGATTATATTTTTGACCAGTTTAACATTAAATCCGGCTTTTAAGCATAGGGTTCCTTCCGACATAATACCGTTTTGAGACGATGGGTCATATATTAACTCTGATTAATATTCAAGTATAAATCTTTTTTAAAAACAAAACTATATAAAACGCAATTAAAAACTCGAGTTCGGTGGTATGTATTGCAGAGGGCGTACGTAGTATGGTATGGCCATCACCGAGTTAATTACCGGATTACTGATGTAATCAAGGGATTAGAGTTCAAAGATATTATGTGACCCGTGGCTTAGACCTGGCATTACCTGGGGTGAGGCAGATGCTGGCAAGTGATTCTAAAGCTTCATGATTCGAAAAATGACTTTAAAACGGATTTAAAAATTTTTTAAATGAGCTTTATATAGGGCAATATCCACTAAATGTGCTCAAAGCGTTTTACAAGGGGTCCCTGGTCAACAGCAACATTTAACATGTAGGACGGGACATGACGCCTGATAGGCGATTTTAATTTTTCGGACAAAGACAACGCTGTTAACGGCCAGGTACTCATTTTACACCTGAGTACGGTCAGAGAATGTGAGTAAAGAGCATTTTCCAAGGACTCAACAATGCGCAGAGCGCGAGGCTCGAACCCAGGACCTTCCGATCCGAAAGCGAGTGTCATACCACTAGACCACATAGCCGACTTTTAACATTTTTACTGTAATATGATAAACTCTATGTGGTCGAAATACAGAACTGCGATGGACAACTTACTTACGTAGAGCTTTCACACCTCTTGGAGTATAGAAAATGACGTCACTCAGGTCTTTGTTATTGTTTTTTTGCCATCCGCGTTTACGAGTAATGCTCACTGAACTGTATTAACCAGACTATAAACGTTCATGGATACACACAGTTTTGTGTGTTGGTCCATTATACTTCCGGATGGCAATGTTATGAGTTTCTTAGCCAAGCGCATACTATCTATAGATAGAATGCGCTTGGCCAAGGAGATCACAACATTGCCATCCGGAAGTATAACGGACCAACACACAAACTCTGTGTAACCATGAACTTTTATAGTCTGGTTAATACAGTTTAGTGAGAACAACTCACAAACGCGGATGGCAAAAACAATAACAAAGGCCTGAGTGACGTCATCTGCATACTATCTATAGCCTGACACTGACCAAAAAAATGACGTCAAAATGCCTGTCTTTTGCCACAAAAGAAAACAAATCGTGAGTTGTATTCAATAGTTCAACCAATGAAATAACTTGTTTCCATGAGCTCTACTAACGACAAATAACTTGGCGGTGCAAAAACCAAATAATGACGTCAAACTGCCAGTCCTTTTGGATTTCAGTATCAGCGTAGCCATCGTTACGTTATTGCCTGATACTGAAATCCAAAAGGACTGGCAGATTGACGCCATTATTTGGTTTTTGCACCGCCTAGTGAGTTGTCGTTAATAGAGCTCATGGAAACAAGTTATTTCATTGGTTGAACTATTGAATACAACTCATGATTTGTTTTCTTTTGTGGCAAAAGACTGGCATTTTGACATCATTTTTTGGTCAGTATCAGGCCATAACTTAACGAAGGCCACGTGATCAGGCTATACCATAACGATGGCTACGCGCGACACTCACTGACCAAAAAATTGACGACAAAAGAAAACAAATCGTGAGTTATATTCAATAGTTCAACCAATGGGACCACTTGTTTCCTTGAGCACTACTAACGACAACTCACTAGACGCTACACAACCCTAAAAAAAAAAAGACGTCAAACAGTCTTCAACAGTCATAACGTCACTTCCTTCCTAATGACGTATGGTAACTTAGTAACACTGGCTCTAAACTATCGGAACAATGGCGGACGCCGTATGAAATATTTCTCCGGCGAGCTTAAACGCGTATCCAGAGGGAAAAAAACCCATCAATTTGATCATGTTTTGACTTTTACACATTCTGATCACAAGGCATATGAAAAGGGAATGAAAAGTTCAAGCCAGCATGAAGAATAAAAAGTAATGATTTTCTTTGTTTAGAACCAAGATGGCCGCCGTTGCCGGGCGCGTGACATCAGACTACTGAATCCAACTGCCAGTCCTTGAGGGTTCTAGTATCAGGCTATAGATAGTATGCAGATGACGTCACTCAGGCCTTTGTTATTCTTTTTGCCATCCGCGTTTGTGAGTTGTTCTCACTAAACTGTATTAACCAGACTATAAAAGTTCATGGTTACACAGAGTTTGTGTGTTGGTCCGTTATACTTCCGGATGGCAATGTTGTGAACTCCTTGGCCAAGCGCATTTTATAGATAGAATGCGCTTGGCCAAGGAGTTCACAACATTGCCATCCGGAAGTATAACGGACCAACACACAAACTCTGTGTAACCATGAACTTTTATAGTCTGGTTAATACAGTTTAGTGAGAACAACTCACAAACGCGGATGGCAAAAACAATAACAAAGGCCTGAGTGACGTCATCTGCATACTATCTATATGTTAACGGTGGCTACGATTTACCACGGTTCTAACCAAATAAAATGATGACAAAATACCATACTGGTTTGTAAATTAATTCTTGCCGTTAAAGAGTTAATCTAAACCAATCAGATAACAATAACAAAACACAACAGGTATATATGAGTCACGTTGATAATATTGTTTATCTCAATGATTTGGGTTAGCTCACATTATTATTATATTTTATTCTTTCCATTGCCCAATTTCTCACACGAATTATCCCAACTTCCTTCCTATCAACGTGACCTAATTGTGACGTTGGCATGCGAGGTGAATTTTTTTTTATCATTTGTATCAACTACTTTATCTTAATCGTTTTTATATTATGTCCTCACAGCTCACCCTCCATAATTGGGTTTGGGTGTCAGACCTGTATAGATAGTATGCAGATGACATTACTCAGGCTTTTGTTATTGTTTTTGCCATCCGCGTTTGTGAGTTGTTCTCACTAAACTGTATTAACCAGACTATAAAAGTTCATGGTTACACAGAGTTTGTGTGTTGGTCCGTTATACTTCTGGATGGCAATGTTGTGAACTCCTAGGCCAAGCGCATTCTATCTATATATGTACACGTCGGGCACAAGACATTGAAATTTACATTTAATACATTTTATGAATATGAATACAATATTCTTCAACATAAACAATATAAATTGTTGGCAGTATCACCCTAAAATATGGTACCCATTCTCCTCAATAAAAAATACAACTCAACATAAGTCTGATATTTCTAGCTTTAAATTTTAAAAACATTATAAATCTGATCTGTTTTGACTTTTACACATTCTGATCACAAGACATATGAAAAATTCTTTATGACGAATAAAAAGTACAGATTTTCTTTGTTTAGAACCACGATGGCCGCCGTTGCTGGGCGACGTGACATCATACTTTTGAATCCAATTGGGGTCGGATGTCAGACCTGCATATATGTACACATCGGATACAAGACATTGAAATTTACATTGAATATATTTTATGAATATGAAGCAATATAAGTCATGCTACTAGAAGAAACCGACTTTCCCATTCATTTTCTGCAACCATGCATTTTCCTTTACTGAGGAAAGATTATAATTGAACAATCGAGCAATTCCACCATGCGAAATATAAAACGCAAAGTATCGGCGGCTCCTAATTTCGGGATTCAAACCCAGACTTTAAGGTAGAGATTTTATCACTTAACCCATGAAACAATAATTTAATTATCTGAAAAGTGTATATGTGACCCATCGCTCAAAACGGTATTATGTCGGAACGAACCAGATGCTTAGCAGCCGAATTTAATGTTAAACTGTTCAAAAATATAAATTGTTGGCATTAGCACCCTAAAATATGGTATCCATTCTCCTCAATAAAACATACAAATTCAACACAAGTTGATATTTCTGGCTATAAATTCAATTATCAAATTCTTAACCATCCCGACTTAATACCGTTTTGAGGCGAAGGGTCACATATGAAAGGTAACTTGAATTTGAGTTTGAGCTTTTTTTTATATAGCGCAATATCCACTAGTAGTGCTCAAAGCGTTTTTCAAGGGGTCCCTAGACAACAGCAACACTTAACATGTAGAACGAGATATGACGCCTGTTAGGCGAAAATACAATTTTTTTCTGTTAACGGTCAGGTACTAATTTTACACCTGAGTACGGTGAGAGAATGTGAGTAAAGAGCCTATTCCAAGGACTCAACTATGCGCCGAGCGCCAGGCTCAAACCCAGGACCTTCCTATCCGAAAGCGAGTGTCATGCCACAAGACCACATACAGTAGCGGCACAGGTACCAGACAAAGCTAGAAAGAAAATCTGATCCCTTTTTGTTCCCAGTTCCCCTGTCTTACTTTTTCTTGGGTACTTTAATTGTAATTCTAGAACTTTTTACTGTCCCATTTTCTTCCTTTTTACTGGCGCTGATATAACCTAAATGTGTTGCAAGCTCCGTAAAACCCTTAAAAACAAAACATAAAAAATGAAAACAAAAATACAAGAAAACAAAAAACATTCCAAAAATTGAGCGAGCCTGCCTCAACCAGGACAATAATTTACCATTGGAATGATTTTAAAATGTGCTTTATGTGTCCAGGGTATTCTTCTTTTTGTTACCATCCAAATCTCACGAGTTCTTTAAAAAACTTAGTAGCCTTGACTACTACTTTGGCGATTATTTAGTAATAAAATACAGTAGAGGCCGTGGCAAGTGACAAAACTGACAAGAAGAAATATTGCGGTGCTTGACGGTGCAAGCCAAGCGACCGGAAGTAGATTGGCACCATCCAGAAGACAGATTTGGTGTCAAATAATAAAAAAATAAAAAACAACACACATCCTAAGGGGAGCTGTGCAAACATTACAACTATTAGATATTCGTTTGTTCTCGGGCTATTTATTAATACACGCCAAGGCAGGCAGAAGGCAGGAGGAAGGAAGGAGAGCTAGAGAAACGCATCGATCACGTGACGCTCCTTGAGTGTTGAATGTGTTTGACTAAATTGTGTTTGTTTTCTGTTTGTATTTAGTCTTTCTTTTTTCTTTTTTGGTTTGGGGGGAAGGGGGGAGGGGAGGGGGGGGGGGGGGCAGCGCTGGTGTTACAGTCTAGTGAGGATGAGTGGTCCTAATTATTGTACTCATATGTAATGCTTTTTGTCTGTTTGATTTGGTGACGGGTGCGAAAATATGGAAATTCTGAATCGAGTGCTTTGGGAGAGGACACTAAATAGAGTGTGTGTGTGTGTGTGTGTGTGTGTGTGTGTGTGTATGTGGAGAGAGAGAGAGAGAGAGAGAGAGGAGGGGGGGGGGGGGGGAACGTGAGTGAGTGAGAGAGAGTGATTATGTGTATTTGTGTGTATATGAGTGACACACACAGGAGAGAGAGAGAGAGAGAGAGAGAGAGAGAGAGGAGGGGGGGGGGGGGGGGGACGTGAGTGAGTGAGAGAGAGTGATTATGTGTATTTGTGTGTATATGAGTGACACACACAGGAGAGAGAGAGAGAGAGAGAGAGAGAGAGAAAGAGAGAGAGAGAGAGAGAGGAGGGGGGGGGGCGTGAGTGAATGAGAGGGAGAGAGTGATTATGTGTATTTGTGTGTGTGAGTGACAAACAGGAGAGAGAGAGAGAGAGAGAGAGAGAGAGAGAGAGAGAGGAGAGAGAGAGAGAGAGGAGAAAGCGAGAAGGGGGGGGGGGGAAGCGTGAGTGAGTGAGAGAGAGAGTGATTATGTGTATTTGTGTGTGTGAGTGACAAACACAGGAGAGAGAGAGAGAGAGAGAGAGAGAAAGAGAGGAGAGAGAGAGAGAGAGAGAGAGAGAGAGAGAGGAGGGGGGGGGGGCGTGAGTGAATGAGAGAGAGAGAGTGATTATGTGTATTTGTGTGTGTGAGTGACAAACACAGGAGAGAGAGAGAGAGAGAGAGAGAGAGAGAGAGGGAGAGAGAGAGAGAGAGAGAGAGAAAGAGAGGAGGGGGGGAGCGTGAGTGAGTGAGAGAGAGTGATTATGTGTATTTGTCACAATTTGTGTGTGTGTGTGTGTGTGAGTGACACACACAGGAGAGAGAGAGAGAGATGAAGAGAGAGAGAGAGAGAGAGAGAGAGAGAGGGGAGTTGATAAATGGGAGGGAGAGATAGAGTGACTGTTTAAAAACGATAACAAAGTGACGAGTGACGTCATCTTCATCCATCTATTCATCTATTCTTTTTGTTTTATTTACAATAGGATTTGAGGTTAACATAGTTCCGTAAATCGAATGTTAAATTTACGTCAACAAGCACAGAATGACTAGCAGATCTAAAAATTAAAAGAAAAACTTTTTTTTTAGAGATTGATATAGATAGTATGCGCTTGGCTAAGGAGTTCACAACATTGCCATCCGGAGGTATAACGGACCAACACACAAAACTGTGTGTAACCATGATCGTTTATAGTCAGTTTAATACAATTTAGTGAGAAGTACTCATAAACGCGGATGGTAAAAAAACAATAACAAATACCTGAGTGACGTCAACTTCGAACTATCTATAGATAGTTCGAAGATGACGTCACTCAGGCCTTTGTTATTGTTTTTGCCATCCGCGTTTGTGAGTTGTTCTCACTAAACTGTATTAACCAGTCTATAAAAGTTCATGGTTACACAGAGTTTGTGTGTTGGTCCTTTATACTTCCGGATGGCAATGTTGTGAACTCCTTGGCCAAGCGCATTCTATCTATAGATAGTATGCGCTTGGCTAAGAAGCTCATAACATTGCCATCCGGAAGTATAACGGACCAACACACAAACTGTGTGTATCCATGAACGTTTATAGTCGGTTTAATACAGTTCAGTGAGCATTACTCACAAACGCTGATGGCAAATACAACAACAAACACCTGAGTGACGTCATCTTCGAACTATCTATAGATAGAATGCGCTTGGCCAAGGAGTTCACAACATTGCCATCCGGAAGTATAAAGGACCAACACACAAACTCTGTGTAACCATGAACGTTTATAGTCAGGTTAATACAGTTTAGTGAGAACAACTCACAAACGAGGATGGCAAAAACAATAACAAAGGCCTGAGTGACGTCATCTTTGAACTATCTATAGATATATTGCGCTTGGCTAAGAAGCTCATAACATTGCCATACGGAAGTATAACGGACCAACACAGAAAAATGTGTGTATCCATGAACGTTTATAGTCAGGTTAATACAGTTCAGTGAGCATTACTGATAGACGCGGATGGCAAAAAATAATAACAAAGACCTGAGTGACGTCAACTTCCAACTATCTATACGAGTAACCTGTCAACCTTTCTTCAAGCAAGGGTAATTCTATCACCCGCCGATGACTCAAATGGATATTAAGAAAATCTGCTGTGACCTAAGGCCGTCTCAGCCAGGAACTTTGGCCTTAAGAATCGCCAAAAACAATTAAATAAATAAATAAAAAGCTCAAGAATACGCTTCAACAGTCGTGACGTCACTTCCCTCTTAATGACGCATAGTAACTTAGTAACTGGCTATAAACTATCAGAACAATTGCGGACGCCCTTATGAAATATTTCTCCGACGAGCATAAAAGTGTATCCAGAGGAGAAGATCATTATAAATATGATCATGTGTTGACTTTTAAACATTCTGACACAAGACATATAAAAAGTTCTAACCAGCAAGAACAATAAAAAGTACCGATTTTTTTTGTTTAGAACCAAGATGGCCGCCGTTGCTGGGCGACGTGACATCAGACTATTGAATCCAATTGGCCGCCCTAATACCGGACCGATCAAAGTTGATGCCTCAAAAGATTCGTCTCGTAGTATCAAAGCTAATGTATTTAGTTTTTGTATGTTAATGATAGTTGAATAAAACTATCTATGTACATGCTCATTTTTTAATACTTTTTTTTCCAATTTCGAAAAGTACAAAAAATCTCTAGGATTGAGTGAGTTAAAATATAATATAATAAATGTGTTCTGGCAAAGAGACAAAAAGCTGTTTTGTCAGTGTACATAGATTAATTGAGTGAGTTAAAATATAATATAATAAATGTGTTCTGGCAAAGAGACAAAAAGCTGTTTTGTCAGTGTACATAGATTAATTGAGTGAGTTTAAATATAATATAATGGATGTGTTCTGGCAAAGAGACAAAAAGCTGTTTTGCCAGTGTACATAGATTAATTGAGTGAGTTTAAATATATTATAATGGATGTGTTCTGGCAAAGAGACAAAAAGCTGTTTTGTCAGTGTACATAGATTAATTGGTCAATTTCCAATGTTGAATCATCTATTTTATTTTTAGATAACAGGCATGAAATAGACACGGTGATGTTTACACACATGGGATGGGTGTGTGTGTAGAACTTGGATTGGATTGGAGCGTCGGAGAAGTATTTTGACACGTCAGGTCTGTCGTCGTATGACAAAAGGAAGTAAATGCCGTGGGGTTAGTTTTGAACTATGGTCGGAAATGTGTTCGGAAATTTAAGGATTTATTTTATGTTTCAATTTCAAATTTGTGTATTTCTGATAGTATAAAATTGCACATTACTATGTGGCCTAGATGGTATTGTGTGCCTTGAAATGAGGATTCCCATAATATGAATAGCTCATTTTTGTTTACGTAGGCACTTGCGTCATTTTACCATATGACGGCAGAGGTCCCTGCTGGTGTTTTGGACCAGGGTGAATGTTGGAGGTTAGTGTTTTTAATTCAGAAAAGTGAGTGGAGCAGGCACTTATGTTGGTAACAACAAGATATGAAGTGAGTAGAAAAGTGCCAGAAGACAATAGAGAATAAAAAAATTTTTCGCGGCGGTGGTGGGGTTTGAACCTGCGACCTTATTGGTACGACAACTCCGCCTGGCAGGTGAGAGCGTGGCTCTACCGTGTGAGCTATCCACGAACACAAAAATATTCGTTTCAAACCCAAAGTCATTTCTAGATCCCTCTCTCACCCACTTCTTGAGATCGCCGATTCGTTCACCACCATCGCGAAGTAATTTTGACCAGCAGTTAAGCTTAATAGCCAATATTCTCATCACAAACATATAACATAGAAACGATTGAGACATGGAGTATGCTCCGGTGTATGGGGTGAATTTTTAATTCAGA
>NC_088360.1:140067557-140075057 GCF_034508935.2 Berghia stephanieae | reverse complement strand
TTTTTTTTAAATGGTGTTTTGTCAGGTACAACAGTTGTATAGCATGAAGTGTTTTTTAGTTATACATGGGTGAACAATAAGTGACGTGGAAATTGACCTCGGAGAACGCGGAACGTGGAACGAGACCATTCTACAACAACAACAAGTCCAGCCAGCTGCCCGTACGTTCAAAACCCAGTAAGTGTCATGGCGGACGCCGATGGATGGATGGATGGATGGCGGATGTCATAAAACATTGTCTGGGATACGTTAAGTGTCCTTCAAAGTCTTGTCATTCTGTAGAATTGCTCGCCATGGTGATTGAAGTCCGTAGATGTAATAAGATCCATGGATAAATGTGACCCAACGGTATTATGTCGCAACGAAGCATATGCTAAAAAGCCGAATTTAATGTTAAACTGGTCAAAAATATAAATTGTTGGCATTAAAGCACCCTAAAATATGGTATCCATTCTCCGCAATAAAACATACAACTCAACACAAGTCTGATATTTCTGGCTATAAATTCAATTTTCAACATCTTAACTATCCCGACTTTATACCGTTTTGAGGAGAAGGGTCACACATGTTAATGATTAATGTTTTTAATGTTGTGCGGCTATGTGGTCTAGTGGTATGACACTCGCTTTCGGATCGGAAGGTCCTGGGTTCGAGCCTCACGCTCGGCGCATAGTTGAGTCCTTGGAAAAAGGCTCTTTACTCACATTCTCTCACCGTACTCAGGTGTAAAATGATTACCTGGCCGTTAACAGCTTTGTCCGAAAAATTGCAATATCGCCTAACAGGCGGCATGTCCCATCCTACATGTTAAATGTCGCTGTTGACTAGGGACCCCTTGTAAAGCGCTTTGAGCATATTTTAGTGGATATTGCGCTATATAAAAGCTCCTTTTTTAAATGGGCATTTTAATATAGCACATTTGATGCTTTAGAATTGCTCAATGCGCCTCAAAAAGATTTTTTATTCCCTCAAGTGTCATGTGGAAATTAATTTCTATTTCACACAGGAAAAACCGCCTGTTATGCGCCCTATTTTATAATAATATCACTCTGCATTATCATTATATTCTGATTTTAATTCAGCTGGCTCAGCGACACGGTCTTTGCTTCGTACCTAAAAGGTAACGAGTTCGAATACCCGCCTCGTTGTGTGTGGCCTTGAGCAAGTCACCCCGCCTTAGCTCAATTTGCGAATCTGCACTGCGGCTGTCGCCTGGGTTATTCCAGTCTTCCCTTGGAATAGACCCTAAATACAAATATTCCCTTGGGGATGAATAAATGGAATGTATTTATTTTATTTATTTATTTATTTATTTATAAAGCGTATTCATATTACATGCTTTAGAGTTCGATGCACTTTCACTCCCTGTTGAGAACGAATGCTCGAAACAAATTTGTAGAAGTTGATCATAATTATACTTGAAATATTATATATATATATATATATATATATATATATATATATATATATATATATTATATATATATATATATATTCGTGAGAAATTAATATACATGGATCATATAACAATATCAATGTATTATGCCCTTTAGATCTTTCAGCTGCCTTTGACACCATTGACCATGATATTTTGTTAAGAAGACTAGAAAATGCGTTCGGCATAAAAGGAATTGCCCTTAAATGGTTTACATCGTATTTACAGGATAGATGGCAGACTCTCGTGGTGAATGGTGTTCAGTCAGAACAAGTTTTACTAAATTTTGGAGTGCCACAAGGCTCTGTTCTTGGGCCTGTCCTTTTTACTGTATATATGCAGCCACTTTCTAGTGTGATATCCAGATTCAATCTGAGTTATCATTTTTATGCAGATGATACGCAAATATATGATTCAGCACCTCTTAGTAATTTACAGTTCTTAATACAACGAATTACGAGCTGTTTTAATGAGATTAAATCTTGGATGTACCACAATAAGTTAAAATTAAATGATAGTAAAACTGAGATTTTAATGTGTGGAAGGCCGAGTATCCTTAAACAGGCAAATAAATCACCTATTACTCTCGGAAATAGCATAATAGAATTTTCAAATAAAGCAAAAAACCTTGGCGTCATCATTGATAAAGATCTTTCCATGACAAGCCATGTGAATAACACCATACAATCTATGTACATAGAAATGAAAAAAATAAGCAAAATTCGTAATTTAATACCGAAGCATATAACAGAACTTTTAATTCATTCCCTGGTTTTATCTAAATTGGACTCCCTTTGGGCGAATTTAGCTAAGGACAAAATTAGCAAACTTCAGGATGCTCAAAATAACGCAGCCAGGCTCATTGTACGCAATAACAAAAAATACCCGTCAGCAACTCTTCTTCTCCGTGAGTTACATTGGCTTCCTGTGGAAAAAAAAGTTGCCTATAAGATTTGTACTGTTGTCTACAAATCCCTGAGCACGAACAGTCCCTCCTATATTAAAGACCTTCTAAACATATATGTCCCCAATAGAAACTTGAGGTCAAGCAATGACCAATCAATCCTTGTCAAACCCAAGCCATTGCGTAAAATAGGTGAACAGTCTTTTCAATTTTCGGCCCCCCATTTTTGGAACTCTCTCCCATCACACGTGAGATGCTCGGATTCGTTGACAACGTTCAAATCTCGCTTAAAGTTTTATCTTTTTACGTCATAATGTTGCAATATTATTTTCATATTTTGTTGTTGTTAAATTGAATTCGTATCACGTTTCCTTCACACTTGTCTCACTGTAATATGTTTTGTTTTATATCACTGTAAAGCGCTTAGAGCCTGTGACAACGGGGTAAAGCGCTATATAAATGCCATTTATTATTATTATTATTATTATTATTATTATTATTATTATTATTATTATTATTATTATTATTATTATTATTATTATATAGTGCTCGACAATTAAAAGGTGAGATTATAAATTTTTATAAATATATATATATATATATATATATTAATATATATATATATATATATATAATATAAATTATCACTCACATTATATGGCCAAGACGTACGTTTCTGGGACGTGGACGAAAGCCACAGAAACGAACGTCTTGGCCATATAATGTGAGTGATAATTTATATTTTATATTAGCTCTAACCATCATTATCGAGCACTTTCGTACCTACAAGTACCCACCAACACACACACACACACACACACATATATTATATATATATATATATATATATATAATATATATATATATATATATATTATAAACATTTGAAATATAATTAAGATAGTTTATCATATAAACTACATCTCTTCCTGATGAGAGCAACGCTCGATAACAACGTTGTAGAAGTCAAACTATCTTAATTATATTTCAAATGTTTATAAATAGCTCCTTTTATACTAAAGTTGAGCACTATTATTTCATGGTTTTTGTTGTATAATTTATATATATAATATATATATATTATATATATATATATATATATATATATATATATATAGCAAAGAATATTTTGCGTCCAAAACACTTCTTCGAGTACCAAGAGGTCACCCTAACCACATGATCATGTGGTTAACCCAGGGCATTGCCCTACTGACAGTAGTAGGGCGATAATCAATCAATGCCCAATTAATTTCTCTTCAGACATGGAACGAACACCTAACATCCTCAACATCCTTTTTATAGAAAAGTGAAACCACCATCATAATGTAAACACGCACAACCTTTCACACCTTATCAAAGACATGAATTATCAATCAGAATGTTCCAGAATCGAATGGACCATTCATTCATATCAACAACATCCAGGTTCTACCAGTGAATTTTATTGTTTTCTTGAGGCCACAATTAATTAGGCCAGTCGATAGGGTCAATATTGCTGTAAAATGACAAAACACATTAAAAAAGAAAAAAAAATGAGCTTTTTATTAGCGCGATATCTACTAAACGTATTCAAAGCACTTTACAAGGAATCCCTGGCGAACAGCAACAGTTAACATAGATAGAACGGGACATGACGTAGGGACAGCGTGGCTCAGTAGTACGGCCTTTGCTTCGTACCGGAAATGCACGGAGTTCGATCAATCGCCGCCGCCGCTGCGCTGTGTGGCTTTGTGCAAGTCACCTAGCCCTAGCTCAATTTGCGGCACTGCACCGCGGCTGACGCCTAGGTTATTCCAGTCTGTCTTATCTTGGAATAAAGACCCTAGAGAAAAATTTCCCCCAATGGGATGAATAAAGGTAATTTTCTTTCTTTTTTTGTTCTAGAATTTTATATTCATTTTTGTTCGTCAGTAGTTCTTACAATCCACATGTTCTTAAACACTCGCTTACCTATAAATAAACTATAAATACACAATAAATAAACTATAAATACACTGTAGATAAACTATAAATATACCATAAATAAACTATAAATAAACTTGTCAACTTGTAAAGCTATCTTTGCGTCGATTACAGCCATCTGGGCAATATCAGAATTAGATACATTGTTGCTGCGTAATGAAAATATCTTGTAAGAATTTCTCCCCGGGGCTAATTTAGTGGTAGACCGTCTCTGTGAAAACAAGTTTGAGTCGATCGAGGTGTTGGATTCTTCTTCTTCTTCTTCTAGGTTCCATGCCTGGTCCAGGCTTCGGATACTGCATGAATTATCACTCTCCATTCCTCCCTGTCTCCGTGTTGGATTAAAAGGATATTAATTTTAACACAGAAAGGGGGCGAAGTGGCCGAGTGGTTAAGGCCTTTGCACGGTGACCAGGAAGGTCCCGGGTTCAAGCCCCGCTTCAGGCACTTTCGTTTTTTTTCCTTGAGCAAGATTATTAACCCCCAATTTGCTAACTTGGACAACATGGGTGATTCCTGTTGACATCAGACATCTTGTTTGATGAATTACCTATATTCCTTCGTGGAATGCCTGGGCGACGATATCTTATGATGTCGTGGCGGAAAGGCATAATAATTTTTTTTTAACACACAATAACAAAAATCATTTCTTTTTTTCATTTTGGCAATATGTCTTCATCTCATTTACAATATGTCTTCATCTCATTTACTGCTTGGTCCCAAAACCAGTCAACAATTCTTAAATCCGACATGTCGTATATATGGAGGTCTGACATCTGAAAGCAATGATGGACCGAGTTTAACATTGTTGTAATGGACAATATTTTGCGTCATTTCTTTTTAGATGTCCATTACAACAATGAGGCCATAATAAATTGGGTTAACAGACCTGCAAATAAGTGCACGTCGCTTTAATCAAATATGAAATTGACAAATTGGATTCAATAGTCTGATGTCACGTCGCCCAGCAACGGCGGCCATCTTGGTTTTAAACAAACAAAAAAAATCATTACTTTATATTCTTCATGCTGGCTAGAACTTTTCATATGTCTTTTGATCAGAATGTGTATAAGTCAAAACATGATCAAATTTATGGTTTTTTTTTCCCTCTAGATACGCTTTTATGCTCGCCGGAGAAATATTTCATACGGGCGGCCGCCATTGTTCCGGTAGTTTAGAGGCAGTGTTACTAAGTTACCATGCGTCATGAGGAAGGAAGTGACGTCACGACTATTGAAGAGTATTTGTGAGCAGGCACTGGTGTAAGATAAAAATATGAAAAAGTGTGTATGAAACAGTGCCAGGAAATAAAAACTAAAATTCCCTTTATTTATCCCATAGGGGAAATTTGTCTCTCGGGTCTATTCCAAGGGAAGACTGGAATAATCCAGGCGTCAGCGGCGGTGCAGCGCCGCAAATTGAGCTAAGGCGAGGCGACTTGCTCAAGGCCACATCCAAGCATCAGTAACACACTTTATAGTCACCTGGAACAACTACAAAAAACATCTAACTTCTACGTCATGGCACAAGACCGAAGGGCCAGAGCTCAGGTGGTCGCTGGTTCGGATAAGTTAATAAGTAAGTAAGCTCAAGGCCACACAGAGCAGCGGCGGGTGATCAAACTCGATACCTTTCGGGTAGGAAGCAAAGACCGGACCGATGAGCCACGCTGCCCCCTTGGATAGAGGTTTGTTTTCATGTCGTATGCAAAGACATTCACTCACAAACTCAAACACATCATCGCCATCGCGTACTTATAGATAGAATGCGCTTTGCCGAGGAGTTCACAACATTGCCATCCGGAAGTATAACGGACCAACACGCAAACTCTGTGTAACCATGAACTTTTATAGTCTGGTTAATACAGTTTAGTGAGAACAACTCACAAACGCGGATGGCAAAAACAATAACAAAGGCCTGAGTGACGTCATCTGCATACTATCTATAGCCTGACACCGTGGCCTTCGTAAAGTTATGGCCTGATACTGACCAAAAAATGACGTCAAAATGCCAGTCTTTTGCCACAAAAGAAAACAAAACGTGAGTTGTATTCAATAGTTCAACCAATGAAATAACTTGTTTCCATGAGCTCTACTAACGACAACTCACTAGGCGGTGCAAAAACCAAATAATGACGTCAAACTGCCAGTCCTTTTGAATTTCAGTATCAGGCTTTTATATAAAGATGGCTACGTTGACACTGACCGTAGCAAAAACCAAACAATGACGTCAAAATGCCAGTCTATTTGGGTTTCATCGTAGCCATCGTTAAGTTATAGCCTAACACTGAAACCCAAAAGGACTGGCATTTTGACGTCATAATTTGTTTTTTTGCACCGCCTAGTGAGTTGTCGTTAGTACTGCTCATGAAAACAAGTGGTCCCATTGGTTCAACTATCTATATTGAATTCAACTCACGATTTGTTTTCTTCTGTGGCCAAAGACTGGCATTTGACGTCATTTTTGGTCAGTGTCAGTCTATAACTTAACGATGACTACGTACTGACCAACAAATGACGTAAAAAGTCAAGTCTTTGACGACAAAAGAAAACAAATCGTGAGTTGTATTCAATAGTTCAATTAATGGAATCACTTCTTTCCATGAGCTCTACTAACGACAACTCACTAAACGGTGCAAAAACCTTTAAAAAATTACACCAAACTATAAATCCTTGTGCGTTCTTGTGTGAGACGATAGATAGTTCGAAGATGACGTCACTCATGTCTTTGTTATTGTTTTTTGCCATCCGCGTTTATGAGTAATGCTCACTGAACTGTATTAACCTGACTATAAACGTTCATGGATACACACAGTTTTTGTGTGTTGGTCCGTTATACTTCCGGATGGCAATGTTATGAGCTTCTTAGCCAAGCGCATACTATCTATAGATAGTACATACATACATACATACATACATACATACATACATACATACATACATACATACATACATACATACATACATACATACATACATACATACACACATATGCACTAATAGGTTTATGATATTTTCAATTATTAATGACAATTTATTCATAACACTGGGCCATTAACTAAGGAGGGCAGGAACACCAACCGTTTAATCGAACTCGCTTTTAAACTGACCACTCAATTATTATATAACGGGAGGGGAGGAGCGTAGTGGGTTGGGGGGGGGGGAGTTGATGCATCAACAATTTATTCAAGCTGTTGACC
>NC_088360.1:140063750-140067460 GCF_034508935.2 Berghia stephanieae | reverse complement strand
GTTGTCTCACTAAATTGCTTTTTAATCAGACTATATCTTAACGTTTAAGGTTACACATAGTTTTGTGTGTAGTTACGGTAAAATATCGTAATGTCGGAGCCTTCGTAAAGTTATGGCCTGACACTGAAATCCAAAAGGACTGGCAGTTTGACGTCATTATTTGGTTTTTGCACCGCCTTGTGAGTTGTCGTTAGTAGAGCTCATGGAAACAAGTTATTTCATTGGTTGAACTATTGAATACAACTCACGATTTGTTTTCTTTTGTGGCAAAAGACTGGCATTTTGACGTCATTTTTTGGGTCACTTTCAGGCTATAAGTTAACGATGGCTACGATAATTTCCGGCTTGCGGATGTTGTGATTATTTTTATACTACACACATAGCAACAATTGATTTGAGCATCAATTGCGTTTAGATAGAATTCTCAACATCCGCCAGTCGTATATCACGTATCAACACACAAAACTTTGTGTAGCCTTAAACGTTTATAGATAGTATGCGCTTGTCTAAGATGCTCATAACATTGCCATCCGGAAGTATAACGGACCAACACACAAAACTGTGTGTATCCATGAACGTTTATAGTCGGGTTAATACAGTTCATGATTACTCATAAACGCGGATGGCAAAAAACAATAACAAAGACATGAGTGACGTCATCTCCATACTATCTATAGTCTGATTTATATAATTTAGTGAGAAGTAAGTACCAAAGTGACTGTCTAAAAACAATAACAAAGAGTTTAGTGACGTCAATTTCGTTCCGTTTATGCCCTTTCCCGAGCAAGTGTAACAATTTTCCAAACCAATTTCAACATTTAAAGACCAATACTCTTCAACAGTTGTAACGTCACTTCCTTCACTTAATGACGCATGGTAACTTAGTAACGCTGGCTCTAAACTATCGGAACAATGGCGGATGCCCGTATGAAATATTTCTCCGACGAGCATAAAAGCGTTTTGACTTTTTCACATTCTGATCACATGACATATGAAAAGTTCTAGCCAGCATGAAGAATAAAAAGAAATGATTTTCTTTGTTAAGAACCAAGATGGCCGCCGTTGCCCGGCGGCGTGACATCAGACTATTGAATCCTAGTACAGCAGTTTCCAGACCAAATTCAACTTTCCAATCTAAATTCGGTACTATAGTAAACACGGCGTAAGTCCAATCCAAATTCAAACATTCTCCTGTCCAAATTCAACAAGAAGCAAAACAAATTCGACAATGCCAGATAAAATTTCGGCACTTTGAAAGCAAAACAGAGTATGGATTGAAAGCAAAACAGAGTGTGGAAGCGATCTTATGAGCAGAAGCGGATTTTGTTTTCAAAGGGACGTTACTCTCGATAAATAAATAATAACGTTGTTATAGATAGATCGAAGATGACGTCACTCAGGTCTTTGTTATTGTTTTTTTTTTTTTTTTTTTGCCATCCGCGTTTATGAGTACTTCTCATAAAACTGCATTAACCAGACTATAAACGTTTAAGGTTACACATCGTTATGTGTGTTGGTTCCTTATACTTCCGGATGGCAATGTTATGAGCTTCTTAGCCAAGCGCATACTATCTATAGGAATTATAGATAACATTCAATGCGATCACTTACTTATCTATCTCATCAAAACATCCTCGGTGCCACGACAAAATAGTGATGAAGACTTACTTACTTATCCGAACCAGCTACCACCTGAGCTCTCGCCCTTCGGTCTTGTGCCATGACGTAGAAGTTAGACGTCTTCTGTAGTTGTTCCAGGTGACTATACAGTGTGTTACTGATGCTTGGGTGTGGTGGGAGGAATGTGCATATCAGGTCTTCAAGAGGTTGACAATCAAGCAAGTGGTGTGTTACTGTTTCATTGGGGTGTTGACATAGGAGTGATGAAGACAAGATAAGGTTGCAGAGATGCTTCGATCGCGGCGAAGATTATGTTGTTCTTGAAGAACAACTGGGAATAAAGTGATCAATGGCTTATTAAACATGGTTAATCTCTATGTGCCGGAGAGAGAACTTAGATCCAGTGGTCAAGATCTCTTCCAGGTTCCTCGCTGTAGATCGTCTTTCAGTGAGAGATCTTTTAGCCAGTCGGCACCCGTCTTATGGAACCAACTGCCTTCATCCCTAAAAAAAAGTCCGACATTTGAAAACTTTAAAAAGAAACTTACATCTCTTTAGAAAATCATTTGATGTTTAACATTTCTATTAGGCCTACATGTTATAGATATCCTACATTTTTATCTTGTAGCACAGTGCGTGGTAATTAAATTAAAAATTGATTGATGCTATTCCAATATGATAGATATGCTTAAATTGTCAATTTATTGTTGTGTTTTATTTGCATTGTAAAGCGCCTCTGAGCACATTGTGGATCTAGGCGCTATATAAATTCATTCATTCATTCATTCATTCATTCATTCCATTGTTGGGAGGGGATTATCTGAATGTGTTGTCAGCCGCCCAAGAGGAAAACCAACCTCGCTCGGCGCATAGCTGAAGATGAGTCTTTGGAAAAAGGCTCTTTTCTCACACTTCTCTCACCGTACTCGGGCGTAAAATGAGCACCTGGCCGTTAACAGCGGGGAAAAAAATCGCAACATCACCTTACAGGCGTCATGTCTCGTTGTATATCATATGTTACTGCTGTTGGCCAGGGACCCGTTGAGTGGATAGTGTGCTTAATAAAAGCCCCCCCCCCCCCCCCCCCCCCCAAACAAAAAAAAATTGATTAGTGTCAGCTTCTTAGATTTCTTCATCTTTTGATTATTGTATTTATCGATCGATGTTTGAAATAATAAGTTTTCTGGATGGGGTTCCTGACCTCCCATAGTGGGCAGGGAGGTACTTACTGTGTCTTCTATCCCCCATATCTGTTTTCCAACTCGTTTTCTGTCTTTGTCTTGGAATGAGATCACTTGGTTTTGTCCTAGCCCTGACTGGATAACTGGTGAGAGGAAAACAGTCAAATGTATAGTTAGTTTTGGGAGGTGGTATTTTTTTCCTTGTAAATCATCTCTCTGTTATGTAACGTATTATGTGTTGTTTACATATTTATATGATTTGTAAATATTTGAGTGTATTCCTCTTTGTGGGGACCTGTGCTTGTGACTGGATAAGACTTTTAGGTGATCTCAAACTAACTACTTCGATAGTGTGCTCTTGGAAGCTACACCTGTTCCCTATTTGATCTAATTCTCCTTTGTCTTACTTTTTCTTGGGTGTTTTAATTGTAATTCTAGAACCTATAACTATCCCATTTTCTTCCTTTTTACTAACACTGATATGACCTTAATGTGTTGCAAGTGCCGTAAAACCCTTAAAAACAAAAACAAAAAACAAAATAATAAGTTTTTCGCCCTACATGAAAATGATGTGTTTTGTGAGAACACAGCAGAAACTTGAACAGGTCAGTTGAAAACAAATTTAAAGACCAAATAGGTTGCTAATTTTATTTTTATATTTATTGTTTTTTTTTTCGATTTTTGTTGTTGTTGTTGTTGTTTTATTTTTTTATTTTTTGTTGTTGTTGGGTTTTTTTTTTTTCAGAATGTTTCTAACTCGTGAGATTGGTAAATTTAGGTGGAGTCCAAGTTCATGAAAGAGACAAACAACAGTGATGTGTCTTAGGCTTCAATGAGGCTTCGTCAACGTGTACGTATCCACAGGTCTGATAACCCAAATTGTCGTGGGCTTATTGTTGTGATAGAAAT
>NC_088360.1:140043700-140058650 GCF_034508935.2 Berghia stephanieae | reverse complement strand
TGGGGGGGGGGGATGGGGATGGAGAGTTGATTTGAGGATAATAAAGATAATAAAGCGGGTGTTTTGTTTGAGCGTGAGTAATAATTAAAACACTCCTTGCTCTAGCGGCAGGTGCATGCTTGGGGACAGCTAGGGACAACCATAATCTCTCCCCCCCCCCCCTTTCTGCCTCTCCCTCTCTCTCTCTCTCTCTCTATCTATCTCTCCCTCCCTCTCTATCTCTCCCTCCCTCTCTCTCTCTCTCTCGCTCTCTCTCTATCTCTCCCCCCCCCTTCTCTATCTCCCTCCCTCTCTCCCTCTCGCTCTCTCTCTATCTCTCCCCCCTCTCTCTATCTCTCCCTCCCTCTCTATCTCTATCTCTCCCTCCCTCTCTCCCTCTCTCTCTATCTCTCCTTCCCTCTCTCTCTCTCTCTCTCTCTCTTTCACTCTCTTTCTCTCACTCACACAGACATATCATACAGACATATACACACAAAAATTCACAAAAACAGAACTACTCACAATATTATAGATAGAACGAAATTGACGTCACTGAGCCCTTTGTTATTGTTTTTATCCACCCATTTTTATGCGTAGATCTCACTAAAGTGTATCAATAAGACTATAGATAGTATGCAGATGACGTCACTCAGGCCTTTGTTATTGTTTTTGCCATCCGCGTTTGTGAGTTGTTCTCACTAAACTGTATTAACCAGACTATAAAAGTTCATGGTTACACAGAGTTTGTGTGTTGGTCCGTTATACTTCCGGATGGCAATGTTGTGAACTCCTTGGCCAAGCGCTTTCTATCTATCAACGTTTAAAGTTACACGGGGTTTTGTGTAATGCTACCTTATATCCGGCTGGCAGATGTTAGGGTTTTTTTAACTAAACGCAATACATCAATATACACCCGAACGCCTCCCCCCCCCCCCCCCCCCCCCCTGACGCTTTCACTTCGACGTGCATTCACTCATTCTCTCATTCTTCATTCTCTCTCCCTCTCTCTCTCTCTCTCTCTCTCTCTCTCTCTCTCTCTCTCTCTCTCTCTCTATCTATCTATCTATCTATCTATCTATCCATCTATCTATCTATATATCTATCTATCTATCTATCTATCTATCTATCTATCTATCTATCCATCCATCAATCTATCTATCTATCTATCTATCTATCTATCTATCTGTCTATCTATCTATCTATCTGTCTATCTATCTATCTGTCTATCTATCTATCTATCTGTCTATCTATCTATCTATCTGTCTATCTATCTATCTCTCTCATACACACACATAATGGAGAGTTGATTTGATGATAGTAAAGATGCATACAGTCATACATACATGCACACACATGAACCAACTTTCCTTTAGTTTTATCTTACACTGGACCTTAAGATTGCTGAATTCTAAAATTTGGTACTTTTTTTTTAGTTTTAGCATTTTTAAAAATCTGCTATACATTTTTGCTGGTTCTTTCAACACCAGTTTTCTCAAGATTTTCCATATCTAATATTTTGTAGACAAATCCACAATAGGGAAGTCGCGTCTTGACAACGGACAGACGCTTCGCCATTATTAGTACCAATCATTAGCGGGAAGTTCGGTAAGTTTAGGAATGGTTGTCATTAGTATTGTATTATTTAGCAACATCTTTTATTTTTTGTTTTTAGTCTACATCATATTTTGTTAACATTTCATAATGGAGAAAACTAAAGAAAATATCTACGTTGATAATGATATGCATTTTTGTACAGAAATATGAATAATAAATTTTGTATTTGCAGCGCTTGGCTTGTAGTTGGTTTGTTTACAAATAACTTCTCCGTCGGGTATGAAGCAAAGACCGTACCGCTGAGGCACGCTGCCCCCCCCCCCCCTAAACAATGTTGGTAATTTGCATCTCACCCAAAAGCCCGAAGATGTTATAAAAGCCGCATCTTAACTCTGACCGATCTAATCAGCCTTACGCAATGAAGTTAGTAGTCCTTCAGAGCCACGGACCCGGAGTTTATCCCGGTTTCTATAGCGTGAAACGGACAATAGTAATTCCTTGCAAGCCTTTGGATAGGACACACTAGTCTATCACAAAATAATTTCCGCCAGATCTGCTAACAGACCCAGCTACCCAGTCACTGCTGGGTGGACACCGGGAGGGGGGGGGGGGTAGAAAAGAAAATTCTCGAATGCACCTGGGACGATCACTGTACCTTTGCGTGTGAAACGAGTGCTCCACCATCTGAGCTATTTTGCTGCCCCCCCCCCCCCCCCCCCCCGCCACACCGCTTACACAATGAAACTAGCATTTTAGGCAAGGCCTGTTGTTGTTGTGTTCTTCAAAAGAAAAGTGAGACCATTATCGAACCATCTCGTATCTCCACCCCCGAATGCTTTCAATTTCCTGATCTCCACCCAAGAAAAGCCACCCGTGAGAATGTACAAAAGAAAAAAATGATACAGAAATCAGGTTATTAGTACAACATCCCTGGTTTTTACGACTTCACTTCACGGAGACGCCCGCCGGCCCAGCCTCACACGTCTTGTTGTATGTAGTCTATGTCTTGGGGAACAGAAGAAGAAAAAAAAAACCGACCGCAGACAGCAAGCAAGAGGAGGAAAGAATATTTTTTTTTCTGCAAAAAACCGCAAGAAAAATTATTTGATAGCCATGACGGGTGTTGGTTTTTATACAAGAAGTCATAATAGATCAAGAAGGGTGGGAGTGGGTGAAATATTATTATACTGTTGTTTTATTAAAAATAGCACGTTGAAATAATTTTGGCCAGAAAATACGTTCTTCAAATATTGATCGATTTAAATGACCTTCACCTTGTCAAAAAGTCTTAAACCAAAGACTTCTATTGTAGTCCCAGGTTTGAGAGTATTTGACAAGATGAGGGTTATTTTAACCGATCGATATTTGAAGGACGAGTTTCTGCCCAAAATCTTTAAAAACATGTTCTGTTTTTTTTTTAATATTCAGAGTAAGGTTTATAGTAGTAGTGTAGTCATTGTCGACGCTGTAAAGTAGAATTCAAGACACCTGCTTTTTATTATTTTGAAAGAGGGCGGACGGAGGAGGGTGTACTTAAGAATGAAATAAATATTGTTGCTTTTTTGAATATTTTATTATTTATTCTCTTTTGTCTTCTCTTATCTTTGCCTCACTCGACTTTCTGGAAATTCCATTGGTTTGTTTTGTTGATAAGCTGGGCTTTATAGAAAACTAGTCCAGACTCCTGTCATTTGTGTAAACAATGAAGACAATTTTAGAAATTATTTTGTGTCATTGAACTTTTTACAGATTTTTAACAGTTAATATAAATTCTGGCCAAAATAATAAATCCCAAAATGGCTCAAGGAATATATATCATTATTTTTCAGAAATATTTTAAACAATTATCCTATGGAAAAAAATGATACCCAAAAGTCTTACCAAAATTACTTGAAAAATTAACCATTTTATCAATTATGTCGCGAAACTAAATCTGGGTGTCTAAACTTCAACGATAAATGAATAGGTTTTGTTTTTCGAAAATATATTTTTAAAAATTATTGACTAGTCTTGTTTGTTTTTCATGTATTGCAAAATATCGTTTCAAAATTCTATTAAGATATTTATCTCTATTGCAGTGTGTTATTGTAGTGAACCATTATTGTAGCCTACATCGACGTTTCAGGTCAGTATGACCATCATCAAAGAATGTGTTACAAAATTGTATATATATTTTCGGAAGTTTTAGTTAGAATTACCGTTGCAGCAGGGGTCCGGGAAAAGCCTTTTTGCCATTTTTGAGAACGTTTTCCGTTATTTATTTTAACATCCATTTAATTTAGTTTGGTTTTATATCTTAAACCTCTCCTTACCAGCCATTTTCAGGATTTTCCCCAAAACTACACACCCAACTAACACAAATATAGATTTTTTATCACTCAAACACAATAGCAGTCAGTTCTTGCGATACATAAATTCTTTTGCGAAACATACTCTACAACACACTGTTCATTGTCTTTAAATGTTATGATATACAAGAGACATTTGAATTAGAAAAATGTTGGTTGTATGTAACGAATGTGACGATTTTCCTGTAGTTGGTAAGGAGAGGGTTAAATGACCCAATATTCAAGGATGGTCCAATGTTAGTATGACTCAAACAAGCAAATATCATTAACTAATTTGACCCTGGCGTCTTCTTGAAGACATCATGGGAGAGAACTGAGCTAATCCCAAGACAAACTGACCCACTTGTTTTGTCGTTACCCATTCCAGCACGTCCTGCCTTTCACTTCTTGTCAAAGGTTTTCTTTTGTTTCAACCCAATTTTAGCCAAGTTCCTGTTTTCATTGTCGAGATGGCGAGAAACAAAAGGACGAGAACCCGGGAAGGAGAAAATTATCGACCAAAATCATGAACCGTATCCATGCCCCATTGTCTCTTTGTCCAATTTGACAATTACGTCTTCATCTTCTCAACGTCTTGTCAGATCTCAAGGAATTTCACAACAACCTTCTACTTCCGCCCGCCTGCTTGCCTGCCTGCCTGTCTTGAAAATCACCTCAACTCCCTTCCAACCCACCACACACCCACCCCTCCAACCTGTTTGGGATCCAGAGACGATCGAAGACGTGTTCCAAAAATAATGACCACCCCTTTTTTTGTTTTAAGATAGTATCTGTTAGTGTTCTAATTTTTTTTTCTCTCCCTATTATTGTCAGTGTTAAAGATTTTTTGTTTTAAACACCGTGGAAAATATTTTTAAAAAGTGACCTGATTATTTTTGGCTTCTATATTTTTCCTACCTTCCCAGATCGTGTCTTCCGTGGGTTGTGAAGAGTCGCCAGAGAAAACAAGAGGAAAGTGAGGCTTGCGAGGCGACATTCCACGGGCATGATACGGATATCATCTTTCAGGCCTCAAGCACATCTTTTTAAACTCCCTTGAAAAGGCCATAGCGGCTTGACCGATTCCTGTGAGAACTTCAACTTCCTTTCCCAGCTGAGACTGAGAGAGCGATATCTTATTCCGATCTTCAGCTCATCTTGAAAAGTGTTAAAAAGTTACGAGCCTTGAAATATCAAAATGTTGATTTCTTATCACGAGGAGCTAAAACATCCTGTCCATTCATTTGTTACAGCTCATTTTCTCTGAGAAAAAATGTTAAGAGCATGAGAAGTTGACGGAGGCGGTTTTGGTGTTGGGTCATTAGCGGCTTAGAGGGAGATTGTTTGTTAATGTGTGAAATAAAGGGTGAGGAAAGAAGAGTTAGAGAGTGGGTGGGGGTGGGGGGGGGGGGGGGGGGGAGTGTTTTGAAGAAGGGATGTCGTTATGGTCGTGTGGCTAAAATGATGAATGACCATGGGGTGGGTGGCGACCAGTTTTCTTGAAGATTGTTTGATTAAGGGAATTGGGGCGAATGTTCAAGGTGATGTTGACATTGTTTAATGAACGCGGTGATGAATTAGCCTTTTTTTTTGTTCTGTTGTCTTTAAATAAACCGACTAGATAGGCTGTGCATTTTCAATGTTTTCTCATTATTATTCATAAAGATGACATAAATATGAATTTACAACATTAAAACGGAAAGATTAAAGATGGCCAGTGGTAACAATAAATAAATTTATAGATGAATGATTAAATAAATGAATGAATGAAATAATTCAGAAAAGTGAGTGGAGCAGGCACTTATGTTGAAATAATTAATTAGCCTTTTTTGTCTTATTCACAGAAACCGACTATTATGCTCTGCATTTTCTATGGTCTTGTTCTCATTCATAAACTTGATATGTGTCTATATTCTGCAATATTAAATCATAAATAATAAAGATTAATGATCGTCACGACTATAATTTTATTAAAGTTTTTAAACAATAGATAGAACATTATCCACTAAATAAACTCACATTGCTTGACACGATCTCCCTCATAATCTGAAACATTTAGCATGTTGGGCAAGCCACGGGACCTATTTATAAGGTGCGTGTCTATATTTTTCTAACAGACTAACAGAAAGAAAGAGAGAGAGAGAGAGAGAGAGAGAGAGAGAGAGAGAGAGAGAGAGAGAGAATGAGTAAGAGAGAGATATCTATTCAATGTTATCGTTATCATATAACGTTTATAACAAGTGTAACTAAATGACAAATTGCCATATTTATGGACAAAAAAGATCTATTTTATTATTATTATTATTATTATTATTATTATTATTATTATTATATTATTATTATATTATTATTATTATTATTATTATTATTATTATTATTATTATTATTATTATTATTATTATTATTATTATTATTATTATTATTATTATTATTATTATTATTATTATTATTATTATTATTATTATTATTATTATTATTATTATTATTATTATTTTATTATTATTATTATTATATCTAACAGACGCCTGGTACTCATTTTATACTTAAGTATGGGTGAGGAAAATGTGAGTAAAAAGAGTCTTTTCTGTGATTCAATATCATCATTATCACAATCATCATTATCATCATCATCATCATCATCATCATCATCTCATCATCATCATCATCATCATCATCATCATCATCATCATCATACATCATCATCATCATCATCATCATCATCATCATCATCATCATCATCATCATCATCATCATCATCATCATCATCATTCATCATCATCATCATCATCATCATCATCATCATCATCATCATCATCATCATCATTCATCATCATCATCATCTATCATATCATATCATCATCATCATCATCATCATCATCATCATCACATATCATCATTCATCATCATCATCATCATCATCACAATCATCATCACCATCATCATCATCATCATCATCAGCACAATCATCATCACCAGCATCATTATAATTATCACCATCATCATCACAATCATCATCACCATCATCATAATCATCATCATCATCATCATCATCATCATAATCATTATCATCATCATCATCACCATCATCATCATCATTATCACCATCATCATCACAATCATCATCACCATCATCATTATCATCATCATCATCATCATCATCATCATCATCATCATCATCATCATCATCATTTTCATCATCATGTAATTGGCGCAGCCTGTCCGACTGTAGCCTTCCACACAAGCTTTCGTAATTCGCCTCTTTCCCTTTGTATTCTTCTAGCCTCATTTACTGCGTTCTCTAGCCATTCTTTGATATTCTCCTCCTACCTTTATGATATCTGCCTTTCTCTTTCTTTTTTTTCCCCATCCAATCATCATCTCCGATATATCGTAAATAAGACAACAATATATTATATTAATACAGGCACCTTCTTTTATGGCCTACTTTGATAAAGACAAAACTTATCACTTTCAATGATTCTACCATAAGGATAAACTTATCAACCAGCCCTCTCTATCTCTAATCAATTCTGTCATTTCATTCATCGGTACCTCGGTCACGTGATGAATGAATTGAAATAACGGAGCCGTTACTGTAGTGAATGAATCAGACTTGAAAGATAAATAAATAAATAATCACAGATCTAGGGCAGAGTGGGGAATCTTTACTTTGATAAAGCAAAAATCTGGAACTGAATTATAATACTGTTTTGATTCGGTCAAAATAATTTGAATTCCTATTTCTAGGGCAGATTTGCCTTATCTAAGACTGTCACAGTAAGACAATGTCAAATTCAATCAATCATAAATCGTTGAAAGATTTAAATATAAAGATTTCAATGTGAGATTTACTGAAAAGAAAACGCAGGATAATAAACCATAGGACGAGGGTAAACATAAATTATTAGAGGAATAACTGAATGAATGAATTGATTAATGAATGGATGGATATATGGGTGGAGTGACGGATGGATGGATGGATTGATGGATGAATGAATGAATGAGTGAAAGAACGAATGGAAGGATGGATGGATTGATGTTGATGGATGAATGAATGAATGAAAGAACGAATGGAAGGATGGATGGACGGAAGGATTGATGGATTGATGGATGAATGCATGAGTGAAAGACTGAACGGAAGGATGGATGGATGGAATGAATGACGGAAGGATGGATGGATTGATGGATGGATGGATTGATGGATGGATTGATGGATGAATGAATGAGTGAAGGAATGAACGGGAAAATGGATGGATGGAATGAATGACGGATGGATTGATGGATGGATTGATGGATGAATGAATGAATGAGTGAAAGAATGAACGGAAGGATGGATGGATGGAATGCATGACGGATGAATGGATGGATTGATGGATGAATGAATGAGTGAAAGAATGAACGAATGGATAGATGGATGATGGATGGATCGATGGATGGACGGAAAATGGATGGATTGATGGATGAATGAAGGATTGACAAAGATGAATAAATATATAAATAATTGGTGTCGGGCTAGGATTGAGGGGAAACCCGCATTTTCAGGATTAATTAAAGCCACAGTTGTCACAAAATCCAAACTCTGTTATGTAGTTGTCCACCTGTCAACCCAAGGTCACAGACCCCACAAGCCAGAGGTCACAGGTCACAGACTTGATTTAATCAAAGTGCATCAGCTGGTTGTGTTGAGTGTGTGAGAAATTGTTCCTACGAATACTGGACAGATGGGTAGATTTTCTGGCATCGACGTGTTATTAGACGGCAGACTTTAATAACCGGATGTCGGTTTGTGATAAGACGGGGGAGGTCCTGAAGATAAGGTTATTTGTGATGACGTCATAACGTCATGCCAAGGTCATCGGGTTTTGTTGGGGTTTGTTTTTGTTTTTTATCAATGAAGCCCTATTGATGGAAATACTTGCAAATCTGAGAACCGAACAGAATTAGTGCGGCTATGTGGTCTAGTGGTATGACACACTTTCGGATCGGAAGGTCCTGGTTCGAGCCTCGCGCTCCGCGCATAGTTGAGTCCTTGGAAAAGGCTCTTTACTCACATTCTCTCACCGTACTCAGGTGTAAAACGAGTACCTGGCCGTTAAAAGCGTTGTCTTTGTCCGAAAATTGTAATATCGCCTAACAGGCTTCATATCCTGTTCTACATGTTAAATGTTGCTGTTGACCAGGGACCCCTTGTAAAGCGCTTTGAGCACATTTAGTGGATATTGCGCTATATAAAGCTCAATTTTATTTATTTATTCTTTATGTGGTTTATCATTGTTTGTAATTTAATAGAGAATATTTTTGCAGTGGTTTGAGAGTATTTCTATCACAACAACAAGCCCACGACAATTTGGGTTATCAGACCTGTGGACGAGTACACGTTGACGAAGCCTCATTGAAGCCTAAGACACACCACTGTTGTTTGTCTCTTTCATGAATTTGGACTCTACCTAAATTTACTAATCTCACAAGTTAGAAACATTCTGAAAAAAAAACCCAACAACAACAAAAAATAAAAAAAATAAAACAACAACAACAACAAAAATCGAAAAAAAAAAAATAAATATAAAAATAAAATTAGCAACCTATTTGGGCTTTAAATTTGTTTTCAACTGACCTGTTCAAGTTTCTGCTGTGTTCTCACAAAACACATCATTTTCATGTAGGGCGAAAAACTTATCATTTTGTTTTTTGTTTTTGTTTTTAAGGGTTTTACGGCACTTGCAACACATTAAGGTCATATCAGCGCCGGTAAAAAGGAAGAAAATGGGATAGTTATAGGTTCTAGAATTACAATTAAAGCACCCAAGAAAAAGTCAGACAAAGGAGAATTGGATCAAATAGGGAACAGATGTAGATTCCAAGAGCACACTATCGAAGTACTTAGTTTGAGATCACCTAAAAGTCTTATCCAGTCACAAGCACAGGTCCCCACAAAGAGGAATACACTCAAATATTTACAAATCATATAAAATATGTAAACAACACATAATACATTACATAACAGAGAGATGATTTACAAGGAAAAAAATATCACCTCCCAAAACTAACTATACATTTGACTGTTTTCCTCTCAACAAGGGTATCCAGTCAGGGCTAGGACAAAACCAAGTAATCTCATTCCAAGACAAAGACAAAAAACGAGTTGGAAAACAGATATGGGGGATAGAAGACACAGTAAGTACCTCCCTGCCCACTATGGGAGGTCAGGAACCCCATCCAGAAAACTTATTATTTCAAACATCGATCGATAAATACAATAATCAAAAGATGAAGAAATCGAAGAAGCTGACACTAATCAATTTTTTTTTTTTTGGAGCTTTTATTAAGCACACTATCCACTCAACGGGTCCCTGGCCAACAGCAGTAACATATGATATACAACGAGACATGACGCCTGTTAGGTGATGTTGCGATTTTTTCCCCCGCTGTTAACGGCCAGGTGCTCATTTTACGCCCGAGTACGGGGAGAGAAGTGTGAGAAAAGAGCCTTTTTCCAAAGACTCATCTTCAGCTATGCGCCGAGCGAGGTTGGTTTTCCTCTTGGGCGGCTGACAACACATTCAGATAATCCCCTCCCAACAATGGAATGAATGAATGAATGAATTTATATAGCGCCTAGATCCACAATGTGCTCAGAGGCGCTTTACAATGCAAATAAAACACAACAATAAATTGACAATTTAAGCATATCTATCAGATTGGAATAGCATCAATCAATTTGTAATTTAATTACCACGCACTGTGCTACAAGATGAAAATTTAGGATATCTATAACATGTAGGCCTAATAGAAATGTTAAACATCAAATGATTTTCTAAAGAGATGTGTTTAAGTTTCTTTTTAAAGTTTTCAAATGTCGGACTTTTTTTAGGGATGAAGGCAGTTGGTTCCATAAGACGGGTGCCGACTGGCTAAAAGATCTCTCACTGAAAGACGATCTACAGCGAGGAACCTGGAAGAGATCTTGACCACAGGATCTAAGTTCTCTCTCCGGCACATAGAGATTAACCATGTTTAATAAGCCATTGATCACTTTATTCCCAGTTGTTCTTCAAGAACAACATAATCTTCGCCGCGATCGAAGCATCTCTGCAACCTTATCTTGTCTTCATCACTCCTATGTCAACACCCCAATGAAAAAGTAACACACCACTTGCTTGATTGTCAACCTCTTGAAGACCTGAGATGCACATTCCTCCCACCACACCCAAGCATCAGTAACACACTTTATACTTTATAGTCACCTGGAACAACTACAAAAGACGTCTAACTTCTACGTCATGGCACAAGACCGAAGGGCTAGAGCTCAGGTGGTAGCTGGTTCGGATAAGTAAGTAAGTAAGTCTTCATCACTATTTTGTCGTGGCACCAAGGATGTTTTGATGAGATAGATAAGTAAGTGATCGCATTGAATGTTATCCATGATTCCTATAGATAGTATGCGCTTGGCTAAGAAGTTCATAACATTGCCATCCGGAAGTATAAGGAACCAACACACATAACGATGTGTAACCTTGAACGTTTATAGTCTGGTTAATGCAGTTTTATGAGAAGTACTCATAAACGCGGATGGCAAAAAAACAATAACAAAGACATGAGTGACGTCATCTTCGATCTATCTATAACAACGTTATTGTTTATTTAACGAGAGTAACGTCCCTTTGAAAACAAAATCCGCTTCTGCTCATAAGATCGCTTCCACACTCTGTTTTTCTTTCAATCCATACTCTGTTTTGCTTTCAATCCACACTCTGTTTGCTTTCAATCCACACTCTGTTTTGCTTTCAATCCACACTCTGTTTTGCTTTCAATCCACACTCTGTTTGCTTTCAATCCATACTCTGTTTTGCTTTCAATCCACACTCTGCTTTCAATCCACACTCTGTTTGCTTTCAATCCATACTCTGTTTGCTTTCAATCCACACTCTGCTTTCAATCCACACTCTGTTTTGCTTTCAATCCACACTCTGTTTGCTTTCAATCCACACTCTGTTTTGCTTTCAATCCACACTCTGTTTGCTTTCAATCCACACTCTGTTTGCTTTCAATCCACACTCTGTTTGCTTTCAATCCACACTCTGTTTTGCTTTCAATCCACACTCTGTTTGCTTTCAATCCACACTCTGTTTGCTTTCAATCCACACTCTGTTTGCTTTCAATCCATACTCTGTTTTGCTTTCAATCCATACTCTGTTTGCTTTCAATCCACACTCTGTTTTGCTTTCAATCCATACTCTGTTTTGCTTTCAATCCATACTCTGTTTTGCTTTCAATCCATACTCTGTTTTGCTTTCAATCCATACTCTGTTTTGCTTTCAATCCATACTCTGTTTTGCTTTCAATCCATACTCTGTTTTGCTTTCAATCCATACTCTGTTTTGCTTTCAATCCATACTCTGTTTGCTTTCAATCCATACTCTGTTTTGCTTTCAAGCCACACTCTGTTTTGCTTTCAATCCATACTCTGTTTTGCTTTCAATCCATACTCTGTTTTGCTTTCAATCCATACTCTGTTTTGCTTTCAATCCATACTCTGTTTTGCTTTCAATCCATACTCTGTTTTGCTTTCAATCCATACTCTGTTTTGCTTTCAATCCATACTCTGTTTTGCGTTCAAATTGCCGCAATTTAATTTGGCTATGTCGAATTTGTTTTGCTTCTTGTTGAATTTGGACAGGACAATGTTTGAATTTGGATTGGTCTTACGCCGTGTTTACTATAGTACCGAATTTAGATTGGAAAGTTGAATTTGGTCTGGAAACTGCTGTAATAGGATTCAATAGTCTGATGTCACGCCGCCGGGCAACGGCGGCCATCTTGGTTTTAAACAAAGAAAATCATTACTTTTTATTCTTCATGCTGGCTAGAACTTTTCATATGTCATGTGATCAGAATGTGAAAAAGTCAAAACGCTTTTATGCTCGTCGGAGAAATATTTCATACGGGCGTCCGCCATTGTTCCGATAGTTTAGAGCCAGTGTTACTAAGTTACCATGCGTCATTAGGAAGGAAGTAACGTTACGACTGTTGAAGAGTATTGGTCTTTAAATGTTGAAATTGGTTTGGAAAATTGTTACACTTGCTCGGGAAAGGGTATAAACGGAACGAAATTGACGTCACTAAACTCTTTGTTATTGTTTTTAGACAGTCACTTTGGTAATTACTTCTCACTAAATTTATATAAATCAGACTATAAACGTTAAAGGCTACACAAAGTTTTGTGTGTTGATACGTTATATCCGACTGGCGGATGTTGTGAGTATTTTATCTAAACGCAATTGATGCTAAAATCAATTGTTGCTATGTTTGTAGTATAAAAATAATCACAACATCCGTAAGCCGGATATTATCATAGCCATCGTTAACTTATAGCCTTGATAGAATGCGCTTGGCCAAGGAGTTCACAACATTGCCATCCGGAAGTATAACGGACCAACACACAAACTCTGTGTAACCATGAACTTTTATAGTCTTGTTAATACAGTTTAGTGAGAGCAACTCACAAACGCGGATGGCAAAAACAATAACAAAGGCCTGAGTGACGTCATCTTCGAACTATCTATAGCCTGAAAGTGACCCAAAAAATGACGTCAAAATGCCAGTCTTTTGCCACAAAAGAAAACAAATCGTGAATTGTATTCAATAGTTCAACCAATGAAATAACTTGTTTCCATGAGCTCTACTAACGACAACTCACTAGGAGGTGCAAAAAAACAAATTATGACGTCAAACTGCCGGTCCTTTTGGATTTCAGTGTCAGGCCATAACTTTACGAAGGCTCCGATATTACGATATTTTACCGTAACTACACACAAAACTATGTGTAACCTTAAACGTTAAGATATAGTCTGATTAAAAAGCAATTTAGTGAGACAACTCGGGGCAGCGTGGCTCAGTGGTACGGTCTTTGCTTCCTACCCGAAAGGTACCGAGTTCAATCACCCGCCGCTGCGTTGTGCGGCCTTGAGCAAGTCACATCGCCCTAGCTCACTTTGCGGCGCTGCTCTGCGGCTGACGCCTGGGTTATTCCAGTCTTCCCTTGGAATAGACCCTAAAAGACAAATTTTCCCTTGGAGATGAATAAAGGAAATTTAAAAAAAAAAATTAAAATAAAAAATAAATTATAAAAAATCGCTGGCTAAAGACAATAACAAAGAGCTGAATGGGGTCAATATTGTTCCTTCTATACATTATAAGTTTTATGGCTAAATTTTTTAAAAAAAAATAAGTGTTTTATCGATGTACGCCATAAAAGACACCAAAATAGTATTTCTGTTACCAAAATATGAAAGGCTGGACAAAATGGGAAATAGAGTATAAAATCTTACCTATTGTTAGACTGTTTTAGAAACCTGATATTATATTATAGTATCAGTTGAGTGTTCTTTGTAGTTGTAGATTGAATCTCGTGTTAAAATGTCTCATTTCAAAGGGCGACAACACTCCGTGTTGAGAAAGACAAACAACTTGAATGCTGACGGAAGCCCAGCGGAGCACGCTAAGGATTAAGGGCATTCTGAACTCTTCTAAAGTGTATTAAGAAGAGGGTTTATTTATAAAAAAATAGTTTCGGGTTTCTGTCATTTACAAGCTGAAAGGCGTTTGTTGTGTTAACCCTTTGTGAGCGCACTTCGGTTTTAGCCTAATCGGATACCAGAATTTAGCAAACCAAGGACCAAGGGCGTTCTGAACTCTTCTAGAGTGAATTGGATTGAGTAGTCTGATGTCACGCCGCCCGGCAACGGCGGCCATCTTGGTTCTAATCAAAGAAAATCATTACTTTTTATTCTTCATGCTGGCTAGAACTTTTCATATGCCTTGTGATCAGAATGTGTAAAAGTCAAAACATGATCAAATTTATGGGTTTTTTTGTTTTTTTCCTGTGGATACGCTTTTATGCTCGCCGGAGAAATATTTCATACGGGCGTCCGCCATTGTTCCGATAGTTTAGAGCCAGTGTTACTAAGTTACCATGCGTCATTAGGAAGGAAGTGACGTTATTACTGTTGAAGAGTATTAAGATGAAGATTTATTTATATTTTAAAAAGTTTCGGGTTTCTGTCATTTACAAGTTGAAAGGCGTTTGATGT
>NC_088360.1:140006200-140041200 GCF_034508935.2 Berghia stephanieae | reverse complement strand
CACCAGTTGGCCGTCCGACGATTCGGACATATTTTAGTCTCTATGCAAAGTTCAGCCGATGCTGTTTTGCAAGAGTTGTACTTAATTTTATTAAAATCAAATTGTGATTTTAATTGTTACAGGCCTTGTGGTTGGTGGAATTATTCATTTGATTCAATCTTTCTGCTTATATTATGAGTTAATTAATACTAGTGATTTTCTAATTTAGTAGTTAGTGCCAATCACGTTGGGCAGTGACCACGTGTTGAGAAGTTTATAGTGTTGTGATAATTGTAAAGGTGATCTAGTTTAAGTATTATTGCTTTTGTTTTTATATGGTTAATTAAATATTGTTTTCTTTCCCATTCTAGTGGGCCTGTTGATTTGGGGCCAAAGCCAAAGAAACTATATATGAATTAACTCTAACCCTGTTGAATTTTGGATGTAAGACCTTTCTTCTTCTGATTTGTGGCCAAAGCCAGAACATTTCTATAGCCTTATCCTTGGCTGATGCCATCGATATTATACCCATATATGAATATTTTTCATATCCGGCCAAAGCCGTGGACCTTGTAGTTTTATTGTTACAAGGCCGACGCCTTAGATTCAAAGAACACTACTTGAGGTTGGACAGTACGAATTGTGACAGTAGAAAGAAAGGACGACAGACTGCATCATATCGACTAGAGGAAGAAGCCCTGACGTACCTGTGACGGACAGTTCATATTGTGTTCTATGTGTTCTGTAAAGGTAAGGGGCCTCACCTTCTTGTGAAATCTGTTTGTGACTTATGTGACTTATTCATTGTTCCACGTTCATCGTTACTGTCTAGTGAATTGAGTATTCGTCATTACATGTGCGAATGAGAGAGAGTGTGTGAGAGAGTAATTTGCATTAATAAATTATATGAAATATGAAAATTTACTTATCATTCTTTGATTGTTAGTTTGTTGGGCTGGTCAATTTGTTGGACGTTAGCAACCCTTTAAGGCCATTGACTGGGACGGAGGTTCTGCAGACCACCGACTCACTCTTTGGCATTGTCACTTTGTGACAGTCGGTGTTAGGGTTGAGTGAGATAAAATCTTAGTAGTCCTTGGGTCATCGCTGATAAAACTCTCGTAGAAAGGGGGTGGGGTGAGCGGGATAGGGGCGAGTATGCTTGAACGTAGATTTGAAACTGCAAGAAGAAAAAAATATGGAAAGGTCTAAGGCTTGAGAATAATCTATAGATAGAATGCGCTTGGCCAAGGAGTTCATAACATTGCCATCCGGAAGTATAACGGACCAACACACAAACTCTGTGTAACCATGAACTTTTATAGTCTCGTTAATAGAGTTTAGTGAGAACAACTCACAAACGCGGATGGCAAAAACAATAACAAAGGCCTGAGTGACGTAATCTGCATACTATCTATAGATAGTTCGAAGATGACGTCACTCAGGTCTTTGTTATTGTTTTTTGCCATCCGCGTTTATGAGTAATGTTCACTGAACTGTATTAACCCGACTATAAACGTTCATGGATACACACAGTTGTGTGTCTTGGTCCGTTATACTTCCGGATGGCAATGTTATGAGCTTCTTAGACAAGCGCATACTATCTATAGATAGTATGCGCTTAGCTAAGAAGTTCACAACATTGCCATCCGGAAGTATAACGAACCAACACACAAAACTATGTGTAATAATGAACTTTTATAGTCTGGATACTACCGTTTAGTGAGTATTACTCATAAACGTGGATGGTAAAAAACAATAACAAAGACCCTATCTATAAGAACAAAATCATCTAAAAAAATAAAACCCAAACAAAATCATATAGTTTGAAGTTGACGTCACTCAGGTCTTTATTATTGTTTTTTGCCATCCGCGTTTATGAGTAATGCTCACTGAACTGTATTAACCCGACTTTAAACGTTCATGGATACACACAGTTTTGTGTGTTGGTCCGTTATACTTCCGGATGGCAATGTTATGAGCTTCTTAGCCAAGCGCATACTATCTATACTTCATATACAAGCCTTTTATGATTATTAAATTACATAACATGAGCATGCATTTTTATAGCGTAATATCCACAAAACTTGCCTTGCAAGGGGTCCCAAGCCAACAGCAACACTTAACATCTGAGGAAGTAAGTCTTTACCTACCTTTAAAAAGAATCTCAAGACACATTTTTACTGTATTTGTTTTTATTGACTCTATGAATCCTTGATTTGGCTATGAATTATAATGATTATCTTTTTATTTTTAATTTTCACTTAAAATTGATAATTTATATTGTAAAGTGCCCAGAGCTTGTGTTTTACACGAGATTGAGCGCTGTATAAATGTGTATTATTATCATTATTAACATGACGTATTTGAATAATTCTTTTCCGACATTGACGACGCCCTGTACGGCCAGTTACTCATTCTTACAGTTCAATTCGGTGAGAGAATGTGAATAAATCAAATGAAGAAATTAAGGATCAGCGTCGGTGTAAGATAAAGAACTGAAAATTGAATCTTTAACGCCGAAAGCAGATTTCTTTCAAATCATAACTGCTGTCTACTTCATATATTATTATGCGGCTAAATCTGGTGCCTTCAGAACGTAAGGTCCAGAGTTCGAGTCCTGATTTGAGTGGCGCATTGTTGAATCCTTGGAAAATAGTCTTTATTCATATTCAGAACTGAACAAGTGTGTATGAAATGTGCCAGACAAAGCAAGAAAGAAAAATGCAAAAAAAAAAAAAAAGAAAAAAGAAAAAAAAGATCCCAAAAATCAGTGGACCCGGCCCTAGTGTAATGGTTATTATCTTGTATTTTTTTCTTTCTTGCTTTGTCTGGCACCCTTCATACACACTTGTTCAGTTCTGAATGTGAATAAAGAGTCTTTTCCAAGGATTCAACAATGCGCCACTCAAAGCAGGACTCGAACTCTGGACGTTCCGATCTGAAGGCACCAGACCACTTAGCCGCATAATGATAGATGAAATAGACTGTTATGCTTTGAAAGAAATCTGCTTTCGGCGTCAAAGATTCAATTCTCTAATACTGGGTGGGTATTGAGATGAAATCTTGTTTCAGTTATTGAATTTGTCATATTTCAAATCCGATATCATAACATTGATATTTGTCCCATTGATTCAAACAGTACAAAAGTATTATTTGGAACTAAAAAAACACGTATTTAAAATTTGGACCAGAAAACTCGTCCTTCAAATATCGATCGATTAAAATACCTCTCCTCTTGTCAAAAATTCTAAAACCTGGGACTTCAACGAAGTCCCAGGTTTAAGAGTTTTTGACACGATGAGAGTCATTTTAATCGATCGATATTTGAAGGACGAGTTTTCTGGCCAAAATTTTGTTTTTAATCAGGGAGCGACAGTCTTCAGAAACCTGCCGTGCAATTCAATATCTTTATTTTTGTACTTTAATAAAACATTTTGAAAATATTTTTAGCAAAAACTTTTACTTCAATATAATATCCTTAAGATGGCTTTCAACTTGTCAAAAATTCTCGAAATTGAAATTTCTTTAAAATCTTTGGCCATACTTTTTTTTTGAAACGCTGATGGTCTTTTTAATCGATCGAATTGAAGAGAAATATTTCTGGCCAAATTATTTTATAAAAAGTTTTGTCAGAGAATGCCAATTTAGTTGAAGACTCCTGTGGACACGGACAATCATCAAGTTCCAATAATCGTGACATTTGTTGTTGTGACATCCTTGTCTTGGTCTAAACAGGAGAAAGTAAATTGACTGTTCCGTTAAATCGCCCGTTGCAGTGTTCTCAACAACTCTAATAACACAGATCATTCACGCAGGCTGGGTGGGGCTCCTGACCTCCCATATTGGGCAGGGTAGGGAGGCACTTACTGTGTCTTCTATCCCCCTCTATCTGTTTTCCAATTTGCTTTCTGTCTTTGTCTTGGCTGAGATTATTTGGTTTTGACATAGCCCTGGTCGGATACCCTAGCTGGGATGGAAACCGGCAATTTTTTGTATAGTTAGAGTTTTTGGGAGATGAACGTTTTTGTGTCTTGTGAATCATCTTTCTGTTATGCACTGTTTTAATTTTGTTTTACGTATATTACTATTTGTAAAACATTTGAGTGTATTCCTCTTATTGGAGACACGTGCTTTTGTCAGGATGAAACATTTGGACGATCTCAAACTATGTACACTGATAGTGTGCTCTTGGAATCTACACCTGTTCTCTATTTGAACCAGTTCCCCTTTGTCCTCCATTTCTTTGATGATTTAATTGCAGTTCTAGAACTTTTTGACTATCCCATTTTCTTCCTTTTTAGTAGTAGTAGTAGTAGTAGTAGTAGTAGTAGTAGTAGTAGTAGTAGTAGTAGTAGTAGTAGTAGTAGTAGTAGTAGTAGTAGTAGTAGTAATAGTAGATAGTAGTGAGTAGCAGTAATAGTAATAGTATTGTAGTAGAGTAGTAAGTAGTATAGTAGTAGTAGTAGTAGTAGTAGTATAGTAGTAGTAGTAGTAGTAGTAGTAGTAGTAGTAGTAGTAGTAGTAGTAGAGTAGTAGTAGTAGTAGTAGGTAGTAGTAGTAGTAGTAGTAGTAGTAGTAGTAGAGTCAGTAGTAGTACAGTAGTAGTAGTAGTAGTAGTAGTAGTAGTAGTAGTAAGTAGTATAGTAGTAGTAAGTAGTAGTAGTAGTAGAGTAGTAGTAGTAGTTAGGTATATAGTATAGTAGTAGTAGAGTAGTAGTAGTAGTAGTAGTAGTAGTAGGTAGTAGTAGTAGAAGAAGAGTAAGAAGAAGAGTAGAAGAAGAGTAGAAGAAGAGAATGGAAGAAGAAGAAGAAGAAGAAGAAGAAGAAGAAGAAGAAAGAAGAAGAAGAAGAAGGAAGAGAGGAGGAGGAGGAGGAGAAGGAGGAGGAGGAGGAGGAGGAGGAGGAGGAGGAGGAGGAGGAGGAGGAGGAGGAGGGGGAGAAAAATCGCGGGTTCAGTTTCCTATCTATAAAAACAATTCCCCGGCAACAGGAAGAGTCAATTATTCGCCCAAAGACTCTAAGACATTGATGAGGAGGGTTAAGACAGCCCAGGGTGGTAGCGTGGCGACTTTCTGCTTTGATGAAACCAAACCTGACCGACTTTTAATCTAGCCGTAGTGCCTTTAACTCAATTATGGAAATCCTACGGTTAATTCTAGCTTGCTGGAATGGAATTATCTACACACCGACTCCCTTTGGAGCTTGGGGAAATTGGCCACGGTCGATCTAGATGAATTGGATTGGGCAGATCTTTCAGCCCGTAATGAATCAATGGTTTAGATTGGTAAAAAGGCTATCGTCAATATTTGAATTCTTTGGTGTATTTGGTTTGTAATGGAGATAGTAGATTAAGAAATTAATGAGGAGTAGGCACCGTTGTAAGATCAAGATCTGAACAAGTGTGCATGAAAGGTGCCAGACAAAACAAGGAAGAAGAATAGAAAAAAAGGCTATCGTCAATATTTGAATTCTTTGGTGTTTGGTTTGTAATGGAGATAGTAGATTAAGAAATTAATGAGGAGTAGGCACCGTTGTAAGATCAAGATTTGAACAAGTGTGCATGAAAGGTGCCAGACAAAACAAGGAAGAAGAATAGAAAAAAGGCTATCGTCAATATTTGAATTCTTTGGTGTTTGGTTTGTAATGGAGATAGTAGATTAAGAAATTAATGAGGAGTAGGCACCGTTGTAAGATCAAGATTTGAACAAGTGTGCATGAAAGGTGCCAGACAAAGCAAGAAAGAAGAATAGAAAAAAGGCTATCGTCAATATTTGAATTCTTTGGTGTTTGGTTTGTAATGGAGATAGTAGATTAAGAAATTAATGAGGAGTAGGCACCGTTGTAAGATCAAGATCTGAACAAGTGTGCATGAAAGGTGCCAGACAAAGCAAGAAAGAAGAATAGAAGAAAGAAAAAAAAACCTTCACAAAAAATCAGTCTACATCGACTTGGGATCGAACCTCAGACCTTCTTTGATAACCAAACAATCCGACATGTCATTGTAAATTCAGGTCTCTGCTTTATGCCTAGGGTAATGTACTCTACACATATTAATCCACTCGACTCAGGTGTTGAATTGTGTACCTGATTATAGACAATTAGGGATATGTGCGGCTATGTGGTCTTGTGGTATGACACTCGCTCTCGGATCGGAAGATACTGGGTTCGAGCCTCGCTCGGCGCATAGTTGAGTCCTTGGAAAACGCTCTTTACTCACATTCTCTCATCTTACTCGGGTTAAAATGAGTACCTGACCGTTAACAGCGTAAATGTTAAGTGTTGCTGTTGGCCAGTACCCCTTGTAAAGCGCTTTGAACACGTTCAGTGGATATTGCGCTATATAAAAGTTCAATTAATTAATATTGTAAGAGTATTCGCTGAAAAATGACGCCTAACGGGTACTAGTACTCAAAGGAAGGAATGTATGATGAGTGAGAATTAAATACAACTAAATAAACTATTGATTGGAAAATCCATCTCTAGCTGTGTTCAATCTACACAAGACGAAAACAGAACACAGATTGGATAAAGGAATAATAACCCATCGATCTGTTTGTATTTTGATACGAGATCTAGTTCCCAAATGTGACCATTCGCCTCAAAACGGTATTAAATCGGGATGGTTAAAATGTTGAAAATTTAATTTATAGCCAGAAATATATCAGACTTATGTTGAGTTGTATGTTTTATTGTGGAGAATGGATACCATATTTTAGGGTGCTAATGCCAACAATTTATATTTTTGACCAGTTTAACATTAAATTCGGCTTTTAAGCATATGCTTCGTTGCGACATAATACCGTTTTGAGACGATGGGTCACATATTTGTTGATGCAAGATAACTAAACTAGAATTCACCGATAAAAAGAAAAAAGAGCTAACACACAAACTAACTGGATATCGAGAAAAAATGTTTGATAAATATTTGAATGAATGCACGCAGAATTTTAAACCGTTCCTTACTAGTGACCTATCGCTTATAAACGGTATTATAATGCCTGGACCATCTAAAAGAAAAAAAAACTCGAACTTTTCTAAAGAGCAATCTCCACTAAACGTGCTCAAGCACTTTACAAGAGGTCCCTGACCAACTGCAACACGTAACATTTAGAACGGGACATGATGCCTATCAGGCGATATTGCAATGTTTTTTTCCGATAGAGACAACGCCGTTAACGTCCAGGTGGTACTCATTTGCGACTGAGTACGGTGAGAGAATGTGAGTAAAGATGATATGTGTGTGAATGTTGTGGTGATTTTGTAGTCGAATGAATGAACTTGTCTGATACCAAAAAACTATTGTAAAGCACCTCTGAGCACTGTATGAAAAAATACTAATAATAATAATAATAATAATAATAATAATATAATAATAATAAATATAATATAATAATAATAATAATAATAATAATAATAATAATAATAATAATATAATAATAATAATAATATAATAATAATAATAATAATAATAATAAAAATAATAATAATAATAATAAAATAATAAAATAATAAAATAAAATAAAATAATAAGAAGAAGAAGAAGAAAGAAGAAGAAGAAAGAAGAAGAAGAAGAAGAAGAAGAAGAGAAGAAGAAGAAGAAGAAGAAGAAGAAGAAGAAGAAGAAGAAGAAGAAGAGAAGAAGAAGAAGAAGAAGAAGAAGAAGAAGAAAGAAGAAGAAGAAGAAGAAGAAGAAGAAGAAAGAAGAAGAAGAAGAAGAAGAAGAAGAAAGAAGAAGAAGAAGAAGAAGAAGAAGAAGAAGAGAAGAAGAAGAAGAAGAAGAAGAAGAAAGAAGAAGAAGAAGAAGAAGAAGAAGAAGAAGAAGAAGAAGAAGAAGAAGAAGAAGAAGAAGAAGAAGAAGAAGAAGAAGAAGAAAGAAGAAGAAGAAGAAAGAAGAAGAAGAAGAAGAAGAAGAAGAAGAAGAAGAAGAAGAAGAAGAAGAAGAAAGAAGAAGAAGAAGAAGAAGAAGAAGAAGAAGAAGAGAAGAAAGAAGAAGAAGAAGAAGAAGAAGAAGAAGAAGAAGAAGAGAGAAGAAAGAAGAAGAAAAAGGGAAGAAGAAGAAAGAAGAAGAAGAAGAAAGAAGAAGAAGAAGAAGAAGAAGAAGAAGAAAGAAGAAGAGAAGAGAAGAAGAAGAAGAAGAAGAAGAAGAAGAAGAAGAAGAAGAAGAAGAAGAAGAAGAAGAAGAAGAAGAAGAAGAAGAAGAAGAAGAAGAAAGAAGAAGAAGAAGAAGAAGAAGAAGAAGAAGAAGAAGAAGAAGAAGAAGAAGAAGAAGAAGAAGAAGAAGAAGAAGAAGAAGAAGAAGAAGAAGAAGAAGAAGAAGAAGAAGAAATGTATGTCTATTTCCCAGAAGATGGTGAAAACCAGATGCACATATCTATAACGTTTTAAGAATCATAACCATTTGAAATCAGGAACGGAAAGACTTTATGGACACCTTGTATAATACATAATAGGCTTCAACAGTCATGACGTCAGTTCCCTTGTAATGACGCATGGTAACTTAGTATCTGGCTCTAAACAATCGGAACAATGGCAGACGCCCTATGACATATTTCTCCGACGAGCATAAAAGCGTATCCAGAGGAGAAAAACATTATTAATATGATCATGTTTTGACTTTTACACATTCTGATCACATGAATATGAAAAGTTCTAGCCAGCATGAAGAATAAAAAGTACCGATTTTCTTTGTTTAGAAACAGGCTGCTCGCCGTTGCTGGGCGACGTGACATCAGACTATTGAATCCAATTATAGTGACATTTAATTCACTCTCTCTCGTCTGGGTTACCCTGACATAACATCGGATTCCCGGCAGTGAGTCACTATCTATCTAAATATCACCACACAAAAAACAAACAACCCCCCCCCCCCCCCCCCAAAAAAAAAAACAAAAAAACTAAAAAAAAAAAAACAAACAAACAAACAGAAATAGAAATATGAAAATGTATAAATAAATAAGTAGGGAATAGTTCGATGATCTCGGTCAGAGACTCAAGTATTGAATTAAATACTGTGTGAGGTCGTCTAATGCCAGTTGTGTCACTTACAGTCTCGAAAATGGATAATGTCTCTCTTTTAGCTTTTCAGCTTGAGCTTTTTAAAATATAGATAGAATGCGCTTGGCCAAGGAGTTCACAACATTGCCATCCGGAAGTATAACGGACCAACACACAAACTCTGTGTAACCATGAACTTTTATAGTCTGGTTAATACAGTTTAGTGAGAACAACTCACAAACGCGGATGGCAAAAACAATAACAAAGGCCTGAGTGACGTCATCTGCATACTATCTATAGATAGTTCAAAGATGACGTCACGCAGGTCTTTGTTATTGTTTTTTGCCATCCGCGTTTATGAGTAATGCTCACTGAACTGTATTAACCCGACTATAAACGTCCATGGATATACATTGTTTTGTGTGTTAGTCCGTTATATTTCTGGATGGTTATGAGCTTCTTAGCCAAGCGCATACTATCTATAGCGCAATATCCACTAAAGTGCTTTACAAGGGGTCGCTGGTCAACGGCAACATTTAACATGCAGGACGGGGCATGATACCTGTTATGCGATATTACAATTTTTCGGACAAAGACAAGGCTGTTAACGGCCAGGTACTCATTTTACACCTGAGTTCGGTGAGAGAATGTGAGTGAAGAGCCTTTTCCAAGGACTCAACTATGCGCCGAGCGCGAGGCTCGAACCCAGGACCTTCCGATCCGAAAGCGAGTGGCATATCACTAGACCACACAGTCGCACATAAGATAAAATAAGAAAACAAAATTCCTTTATTCGTCCCATAGGGGATATAATTTGTCTCTAGGGTCTATTCCAAGGGAAGACTGGAATAACCCAGGTTTCAGCCGCAGTGCAGCGCCGCAAATTGAGCTAGGACGAGATGACTTGCTCAAGGTCACACAGAGCAGCGATGGGTGATCGAACTCGGTACCTTTCGGGTACGAAGCAAAGACCGTACCGCTGGGCCACGCTGTCCCATCAGACCTTTCCTAGCACTACGAAAGATTCGTGGAATTACGAAAATTTGACTGCAATTTCTGAACTCCATGAACATGTCAGCAAAACTTATTGAAAATAAAAACTTCTATCAGAGTGCACAATTATAAGGATTTTGAAGTGTTATTTAACTCTCTCCTTACCAGCTATTTTCAGAATTTTAGCCTAAACTTCATACTCACCCAACACAAAAAAAAAATAGATTTATCAGACAGATTAGCAACGAGTATATTCTATATTTTGTTCAGAAAAATGAGCTCTGCAACACCGTGTCGAGTTTTTATGGCTATAACTATAACAAAATGAAATCAGAATAAGAAAATAGTTGGCTGTATCGTAACGAATGTGACGATTTTCCTATGGGTTGTAAGGAGGAGGGTTAATTATTAAAAAATTATTTTAATAAAATAATTACGCCCTTCCGCCATGGAAGATATATCCATCATAAGATACCGTCGCCTAGGCATTCCATGAAGGAATATAGATAGTTCGAAGATGACGTCACTCAAGTCTTTGTTATTGTTTTTTGCCATCCGCGTTTGTGAGCGATTCTCACTAAAATGTATTAACCTGACTATAAACGTTCATGGATACACACAGTTTTGTGTGTTGGTCCGTTATACTTCCGGATGGCAATGTTATGAGTTTCTTAGCCAAGCGCATACTATCTATAGATAATCCATCAAACAGGATGTCTGATGTCAAGTGAGCAAATTGGGGGTTAATAATATTGCTCAAAGAAAAAAAACGAAAGTGCCTAAAGCGGGGCTTGAACCCGGGACCTTCCGGCCACTCGGCCACTTCGCAATTTAATTATTGCGGGGATAAATTATTGTTGTCAAGATAGAATTCCTATTCAAGTAAAATAAAAGAAAGTTGGTTCAAGTTTAAGTTTGTTGACTGAAGCAGAGGTTTGAGGTCGAAACGTTCCTTGTTTGGTATTTTGTCCTTTTTAGAAGCTGTTATATTCCTTTTTGTCTATTACTCTTTACAGTCCTAGTAGCTTCGTATCACTTAGATTTGTGTGTTTTGGTAAATTACACCTGGCGTTGAGATATTGAGAGTATTATATTTAAACACATAGCGTCATCAACGTGTCATAACAACAACAACAACAACAACAACAACAACAACAACAACAACAACAGGTGTCGCTGTAGAACAAAACCACACTTTTTTTCTTTAAAATGTGAACCATCGCCTCAAAACGGTATTAAGTCGGGATGGTTAAGATGTTGAAAATTGAATTTATAGCCAGAAATATCAGACTTATGTTGAGTTGTATGTTTTATTTTAGGGTGCTAATGCCAACAATTTATATTTTTGACCAGTTTTAACATTAAATTCGACTTTTAAGCATATGCTTCGTTGCAATATAATACCGTTTTGAGACGATGGGTCACAAATACAAAAGCGGTAGACCTAATTCCCCTTTGACAACCCTAACTATTATTGGAAATAACCCCTTAAATCACAAACTGGCATCTCTTAAACAGTCAACAGTCGTACTATGGAAAAAAAAACCAAACATGTATTTAAAAACTTGGCCAGAAAACTCGTCCTTCAAATAGCGATCAATTTAAATGACTCTCATCTTGGCAAAAAGTTTCAAACCTGGGACTTAATGGAAAACTTCGCAAGGTCCCAGGTTTGAGAGTTTTTACTTAGATGAGGGTCATTTATATCGGTCGATATTTGAAGGTGGAGATTTCTGGCCAAATTTTTAGATACGTGTCTTTCCAGAGTACGTCAGATAACTGGTTGAAGACGACTAAGCAATGAGAAATACAAAGAGCTAAACGATGAAAAATGTGACCCATCGTCTCAAAACGGTGTTATGTCGGAACGAACCATATGCTTAAAAGCCAGATTTAATGTTAAACTGGTCAAAAATATAAACTGATGGCAATAGCACCCTAAAGTATGGTATCCATTCTCCTCAATAAATCGTATAAACTCAACACAAGTCTGATATTTCTGTCTATAAATTCGATTTTCAGTATCTTAACCAACCCGACTTATTACCGTTTTGAGGCGAAGGGTCACAAATAATAGTAATATATAGAACAAAACAATGAAGACTATAAAGAATTGAACAATGAGAGACTGACAAAACAATAGTTGTATCTAGGTGCAAAGCCTTCGTTGTGACGCTATACAATACAAGCCGTGGTTTTCTGACAATGAAACTAATTTTGTATACGTGATTTATATCAACAGCCGCCAGGCGATCAGTTGCACGTAAATATATTTTGAAAAGTCTAGATTGACTATATAGATAGTATGCGCTTGGCTAAGAAGCTCACAACATTGCCATCCGGAAGTATAACGGACCAGCACACGCAAAAAACTGTGTAACCATGAACGTTTATAGTCTGGATAATACAAAAAAGTGAGAATTACTCATAAACGTGGATGGCAAAAAACAATAACAAAGACCAAAGTGACGTCATCTTCGTTCTATCTATACTAAGAAACCTTAACCTTTAAATGTTGCAGATTTTTGCGGTCAATGTAGCTCAGATGGTAGAGCACTCGCTTCACACGTAAAGGGACCCGAGATCGATTCCAGTTAAAGTCAAGATTTTTTTTTTCTGACCTCACTCCTCCCCAACCCCCCCCCCCCCCCCCTCCCCACGGCTGCATTTATCCACTCAGAAGTGATTGATAGCTGAGTCTGTTAAAGATCTGACGAAAAGTACTTCGCTTTAGACTAGAGTCCAATCCAAAGGGTAGAAGCAATTTACCATGTCTGTTTCACGTCATAATAACAGGAATAAACTCCGGCTCTATTAGCCTAATGGCTCTGAAAGACTAATTTAATTTGCATGTATTTATTCTACTCAATAGGGAATGAGATTAGAGGAAGAGTAGCGTCCCTTGATTGGACGTCACCGGAGGAGAAGTTATTTGTAAACAAACCAACTACAAGCCAAGCGCTCAAATACAAAATATATTATTCATATATCTGTACAAAATGCATAACGTTGATTATGATATACATTTTTGTACAGAAATATGAATAATATATTTTGTATTTGGAGCGCTTGGCTTGTAGTTGGTTTGTTTACAAATAACTTCTCCTCCGGTGACGTCCAATCATGGGACGCTACTCTTCCGCTAATCTCATTCCCTATAAAACAAAATTGAGCATTAAAAAAATATATAGAGCAATATCCACTAAACGCGCTTTCCTTGGCCAACAGCAACGTGTCGTGCAAGACAAGACATGACGCCCGTTAGACGATATTACAATTTTTCCGACAGAGACAACGCTGTTCTATAAAAGCTCAATTATAAATTATAATTATAACGGCCAGGTACTCCTTTTACACTTGAGTACGATGACAAGTGTGAGTAAAGCGTCTTTTCCAAGGACTCAACTATGCGCCGAGCGAGGCTCGAACCCAGGACCTTCCGATCCGAAAGCAAGTGGAATACCACAAGCCCATACAAAGCCGCACAAAAACACACAACATGTTTCATATTTTTTTTTCACGCAAAATTCAATTTATTTTCTGCGTCAAAAAAAATATCACCCAGACATAAAACCGTTTTGTGAGTGTGGGTCACATATCAATCGTAGCAATGAACGATGTGGCAAATACAATTAACCCAGAATTCAATACGAAATATTATTATTGTTGTTATTATTATTATATTCATCCGCAGATGCACACCCCGTGTGTGTGTACGGGTCCGTGCGGTGCAAAACAATACCGTATTTCCGGTCATATAATTCTCTGTCACATTATTCTATTATTCCAGACGGCTCGAAGAGAATCAGCAGCCGTTTTAATCGTGACCTATGACCCCGTGAAGCAATAATAATTTAGTCTTCGTTGACTCACCTCACCTCACAAAAAAATCATTCCCACCTAATCCGGAAGCGTATACTCCGAATGGGCGTGGCCGGTGGGCGTGTCTTAAATACATAAAAATAAATTGACGCAAATGGAAACATTTTTTTATTTATTTATTTTACTCTTCATTCTTTCTCTCTCCTCCCCTATTTTTCGGATGATATATCAGCAATGAAATAAAGTTGTAAACTTTATACAAACGATTAAGGGCTTCGGTAACTCTGAATAACGCACATAAAGCTACGCACTTCAAATAACCTACAATGTACAAGGGTATGTTCCATATTTTTTAAATTCTTCCCATTGGTACCCAAAGAACAAAGGGCGTTACCACTGAAATAAAACAGGAACTTAAGCATCGACCTAGCTTTTAATTGAGAATTTTTTTTTAATAGCGCAATATCCACTAAATGTGCTCATAGCGCTTTACAAGGGGTCCCTGGCCAACAGCAACAATTAACATGTAGGACGAGACATGACGCCTTTTAGGCGATATTACATTTTTTTTCGGACAGATAAAACGCTGTTAACTGTCAGGTACTCATTTTACACCTGAGTACGGCGAGAGAATGCGAGTAAAGAGCCTTTTCCAAGGACTCAACTATGCGCCGAGCGCGAGGCTCGAACCCAGGACCTTCCGATCCGAAAGCGAGTGTCATACCTCTAGATCACATAGCCGCAATGTACAAGGGTATGTTCCATATTTTTTTATTCTTCCCATTGATACACAAAGAACAAAGGGTGTTACCACTGAAATAAAACAGGAACTGAAGCATCAACCTAGCATGTTCATTGTATCCATAAATAGAATTCTTTGTATAGGTTCTTCCAAATACGTATTTAATGGCTGGATTCTATTGCGATATATATATATGTATATATATATTATATATATATATATATATATATATATATATATATATATATATATATATATATTATATGAGTGTTGGTGGGTACTCGTAGGTACGAAAGTGCTCGATAATGATGGTTAGAGCTAATATAAAATAAATTGTATCACTCACTTATATGTGGCCAAGACATATGTTTCTGTGGCACAATACATCGGCAGCACAGAACACCCATTCAAAGCAAGATACAACAATCACCATAATATAAGCAATGAGAGCACACTACAACAATGTCACTACACATCAACACTAATCACCACGACACAACGGAAGTAAGGGCACAAGGAGTGTAACACCAATCTCAAACGGAATACATTTTTCTTCGGACATTATGCCAACTGAAGGTGTGGACGAAAGCCACAGAAACATGATGTCTTGGCCACATATAAGTGAGTGATACAATTTAAATATATATATATATATATATATATATATATATATATATATATATATATATATATATATATATATATATATAATATATATATATATATTTCAAGTACAATTTGTCTGGGAGTGTTAATACACACTTTTTTCAGATATTTATCTTCCTACACCCTAATTTGTCGGTTTAATACAAAGTCGAAATTCATGAGTTTATTTAAAACGAAGTTCTAAACACCTGATTCAACCAGATATAGATAGTTCGAAGATGACGTCACTCGGGTCTTTGTTATTGTTTTTTGCCATCCGCGTTTATGAGTAATGCTCACTGAACTGTATTAACCCGACTATAAACGTTCATGGATACACACCGTTTTGTGTGTTGGTCCGTTATACTTCCGGATGGCAATGTTGTGAGCTTCTTAGCCAAGCGCATACTATCTATAAAACCGTTTTGGGACAATAGATGGGTGACATATGTGCCATTTCCCAGGAGAACGTCCCTGGATGACAGGATCAGATGTGGTCTCATGTGTTGTTGTCAAAAGTACTAACAATAATGATGATTAATGAAATATAATATCAAATTGTTTTTAATGATGTTGTTTTTCATAAGCACGTAGGTTTAACTCACTAGTTGATAACATTTTCTAAAAAATCATTGTGCATTTTTCTAGCATCATCCATCATTAAGTAATACTGGATTGGATATTCAATTTTAATAATTTAAACAATAGAAGAAAAAAAAACTATTTTAATGAATTTTATAAAATAATATATATGTAGTTATATATATATATAAAAATACTCTTAGTTTACATCTTATTACTTATAGCAGAAATGCGACGTGCACTTATTTGCAAGTCTGATAACCCAATTCCTTATAGGGGCTCATTGTTGTCATGGAAACCGCGAAAAATGACGTAAAATGTTATCCATTAAAACAATATTAAACGCGACCCATAAGCGTTTTCGGATGGATGACAGACTTGCATACATTTTTAAAAAATTTAAAAAATTGAGCTTTTATATAGTGCAATATCCACTAAATGTGATCAAAGAGCTTTACAGGGGGTCCCTGGTCAACAGCAACATTTAACTTGTAGGACGGGATATGCCGCCTGTTAGGCGATATTACAATTGTTCGGACAAAGACAACGCTGTTAAAGACCAGGTACTCATTTTACACCTGAGTACGGTGAGAGAATGTGAGTAAAGAGTCTTTTCCAAGGACTCAACTATGCGCCGAGCGAGGCTCGAACCCAGGCCCTTCCGATCCGAAAGCGAGTGTCATACCACTAGACCACATAGCCGCACATGTACAGCTGGAGAAATGCCATATTTTAACAACCTAAAATTTCTGTATCTGTAGGCTTGTCATTTTCATTCAGACAATAAAAAAAAAACCGAACGAATGAAAGAAAAGAAACAACAAACAATACAGTCAGTTGAAGTCTCAGACACCTAACAATTCACGTGACTATAAAACCAACCATCGTGCGCATGCGTGGGAGAATACTATTTCCTTGTCCGCTCGACAAAGGGCGATAATTTATACAGCCGTCATGGTGACACCGGTTTTCTCTTTTAAAAAAAGCCTTCGTCATTTTACCCACAAAACCAACCGCAAATTAAAAATATAAAGCGGAAAATTTAGTGAAGTGGGTGTTGCTACGGGCGCGTCAAAAACCTGAATCGGAAATGAAAGGAAATGCGATTAGCAATACTCGAAGAAATGTATGAATAGTGCAAATTAGCGACGGCAGCTATCAAAAGGCAAAGATGAAAAGTATCTTTAGCTGTCAAAGAAGAAAAGAACAAAAAAAAAAAAAAAAAAAAAATAAAGATGGAGGAAAGAAAAGGGGTTGGCTGGTGGTCGTTTGATGCGGAAGAAAGATCATGACCTGAGAACATTTTAATTGGCTTTCTAGCAAAATGCATTTTTTTCTAAGTTTCCTTGTTTTTTTAACTTCATAAATCCCCCCCCCCCCTAAAAAAAAACAAACAAACAAAACAAAACAAAACAAAAACAACAACAAAAAACTTACCAACATATCGGAAAGTTAGATTTCAAAGAGGCCTCGGGTTTAAGATGTTTTTTTTACTAATTTATTATAATCATAATTTATATATTATTACCATTGATATGTGAAATAAAAGTGGATTTTCTTTCCTACCCAAATTGGCACAAAGTTGTTTTGCCAGTGTATGGAAGCCCAGTTCTTTATATTATTGTAATACGTGTATTTTGTTTTCCAATTTCTCTTAGAATTGACACCTTTAACGTCATTAACCTTTTAAACCCGGGACTGAATTACGTGAAGTCATAATTTTTCTCCAATTTTTTATCTGGTTATAAAACGTTATTACGTGTAATAATAATAATAATAATAATAATAATAATAATAATAATAATAATAATAATAATAATAATAATAATAATAATAATAATAATAATAATAATAATTAATAATAATAATAATAATAATAATAAATAATAATAATAATAATAATAATATATAATAATAATAATAATAATAATAATAATAATAATAATAATAATAATAATATAATAATAATAATAATAATAATAATAATAATAATAATAATAATAATAATAATAATAATAATAATAATAATAATAATAATAATAATAAATAATAATAATAATAATAATAATAATAATAATAATAATAATAATAATAATAATAAATAATAATAATAATAATAATAATAATAATAATAATAATAATAATAATAATAATAATAATAATAATAATAATAATAATAATTAATAATAATAATAATAATAATAATAATAATAATAATATAATAATAATAATAATAATAATAATAATAATATAATATATAATAATAATGATGATGATAATATAATAATAATTAATAATAATAATAATAATAATAATAATAATAATAATATAATATATATTAATATTATTATTATTATTATTATATTATAATATACTACTACTACTACTACTACTACTACTACTACTACTACTACTACTACTACTACTACTACTACTACTACTACTACTACTACTATAATAATAATAATAATAATAATAATAATAATAATAATAATATATGATGATGATGATGATGATGATGATGATGATGATGATGATGATAATAATAATAATAATAATAATAATTATAATGATACTACTACTACTACTACTACTACTACTACTACTACTACTACTACTACACTACTACTACTACTACACTACTACTACTACTACTACTACTACTACTACTACTACTACTACTACTACTACTACTACTACTACTGATAATAATAATAATAATAATAATAATAATAATAATAAATAATAATAATAATAATAATAATAATAATAATAATAATAATAATAATAATAATAAAACACATTTATACAGTCCTCATTCTCGTGTAAAAGACAAGGTCTCCGCACTTTACAATAAAAATTATCAATTTGAAAAAAAAACCCACAAAAACATACAATGCAATCAATTCAGAGCCAAATCAAGGGTTCCTAGCGTCAATAAAAAGCAAATACAGCAAAGATGTGTCTTGAGATTCATTTTTAAAGGCAGGTAAAGACTTGCACTCCCTCATACCACGTGGTAGCTCATTCCAAATCTTGGGACCGAAATAAACAAGCAAACGATCTATCACCAAATTTTGTTCTTGATCTTTCTTTTTTTCTGAAATTTTCATTAGGTCATTATTTAGTATTGGTGCTAAATTTATTGTCAAGTTATCCAGACTCTTCCAGTCAGCAATGATTTCAGATTAAAAGAAGTGCCAGTAATTCTTCGTGGTTTGGACTGTCCGAGTGAAATCGGACGCCGAAGACTTGTCTTTTGACGTCATTTGTTGGTCAGTGTCAGCGTAGCCATTGTAAAGTTAACGATGGCTACGGTGTCAGGCCATGAGTTTACGATCGCCACTGTCCAGTGCGATTTGACTTTTTTAAAAAATCAATTTTGATGAGATTTTATCATCCATAAAACGGCCCTCATTCACAATATCACAACGAAAATAAATTGATGCAGATATGAGCTGAGAAAAAGATTAGCTGTATTTTATTAGGAATTCCATATTTTTCCTTTTTCTTTAAAAAAAATGTATGCAAACTCTCTATCCATGCTTTGCGCTCAGCCAAAAAGATCACAAAATTCGCCAGCCGGAAATGACGTACCATCACCCAAAGCTATGTGTAACCTTAAACTGTTAAAATCTGATTAATACAGTTTAGTGAGAACTACTCATAAAAATGGATGAATGAAATAAAATAACAAAGACCTGAGTGACGTCAACTTCATTCTATCTATACTAGTGTATTTATAGATGCCGTGCGCTTGGCTAAGAAACTCACAACATTGCCTTCCGGAAATGTAACAGGCCAACACACAAATCTATGTGTTACCTTGAACGTTTATAGTTTGGTTAATACGGTTTAATGAGAACTACTCATAAACGCGGAGGGCAAAAAGCAATAACAAAGACCTTAGTGACGTCAACTTCGTTCTATCCACGTATAATAGATAGTGTTAACGCAATGTACGGCAGGAACAGTGTTCAAATCGTTCAAGAGAATATTGCAATCTGTCTCCAAAACACCCAGCGTCCAACCTGCTTCCACCCCCCGTCCAATAATTGTCGTGGATTTCAAGGTAATTCCAGACGTAGAAATTAGCTGACCTTTACATGACCTCCGTGACAAAAGTAAATCGAGAATAATCCAAAACACGTGCCGAATCCCGCTGAGTTACGATTTGATACGGGCGAAGGTACTCACGCCGACAGTCAATTTCAGTTCTTTTATTTTTATTTTGCATGAGTAAAATCCGTGAGTAAAATCCACGAGAAGGCAAAGTGGGGAACAATGAAGAATTTGTCATTGAATTTTTTAGAGTCATGCACGCGTGTAACGAGATTGATTCTACTCACCAATGTCATTTCTTACTCACGATCTCAATGCATATATAGATGGTTCGAAGATGACGTCATCAGGGTCTTTGTTATTGTTTTTGCCATCCGCGTTTATGAGTAATGCTCACTCAACTGTATTAACCCGACTATAAACTTTCATGGATACACACAGTTTTGTGTGTTGGTCCGTTATACTTCCGGATGGCAATGTTGTGAGCTTCTTAGCCAAGCACATACTATCTATATGACATGGACAGTCTTTTTCAATGTAATTGTAGTGGAAAATCTGAGAATACAACAGCTGAAATTCAACATATCGACTCAAAACAGTATTATTTTGGAGTTGACCTGATGGTTAAAAGTCATAGTATAGATAGTATGCGCTTGGCTAATAAGCTCATAACATTGCCATCCGGAAGTATAACGGACCAACACACAAAACTGTGTGTATCCATGAACGTTTATAGTCGGGTTAATACTTTTCAGTGAGCATTACTCATAAACGCGGATGGCAAAAAACAATAACAAAGACCCGAGTGACGTCATCTTCGAACTATCTATATCTAAATTATAATATTTGAGCCAAAATCATTGCCCCCATCTTTTCTTAAACTTGAAATGAAAGTATTTAAATATAAATCATTTTTTTCCTTTTCATGCAATTCAAATAGTGTTATAAATAATCATTTCTTATTACATACAAACTAAATACATGATAATATTATTCTTCAAATATATGTGAGCCCCCCGCTCTCTCTCTCTCTCTCTCTCTCTCTATATATATATATTTATATTTTTATTATAATATATATATATAATATATATATATATATATATTATATATATTATATATATATATATATATAATGAAAATTTTCACTCACATTTTTTTGGCCGAGACGACTCGTTTCTGTGTTTTTTACGCCGACTGAAGAAGTGTAAAAAACACAGAAACGAGTCGTCTCGGCCAAAAAAATGTGAGTAAAATTTGCATTATATATTAGCTCTAACCACCATTATCGAGCACTTTCGTACATACAAGTACCCACCAACACTCATAAATAAATATATATATATATATATATATATATATATATATATATATATATATATAGTTTAGTTGAGTCCTTGGAAAAAGGTCTTTACTCACATTCTATCACCATCCTCAGGTGTAAAATTAATAGCGTTGTCTTTGTCTGTAAATTTGTAATATCGCCTAACATGCGTCATGTCCCATACTTCATGTTATATGTTGCTGTTGACCAGGGACCCCTTGTAAAGCACTTTGAGCACATTTAGTGGATATTGCCCTATATAAAGCTCAATTATTTTTTTTAATGACCCACAATTATCTAAAATCTTATCTTAAACCCGAGTCTTCCATTGGACATTCAGGTTCAAGATATTTGTATTTTATCAAAATATAGTATGTTAATTGAGCTTTTAAATTGAGCTTTCATATAGCGCACTATCCACTAAACGTGCTCAAAGCGCTTTACAAGGGGTCCCTGGTGGCAACAGCAATACTTAACATGAAGAACAAGACATGTCGCCTGTTAGGCGATATTACATTTTTTTCCCGACATAGACAACGCTGTTATCGGCCAGGTACCCATTTTACACCTGAGTACGGTGAGAGAATGTGAGTAAAGAGCCTTTTCCAAGAACTCACCTATGCGCCGAGCAAGGCTCGAACCCAGGATCTTCCAATCCAAAAGCGAGTGTCATACCACAAGACCACATAGCCGCGCCGCACAGCGAAATATATCAGTTAAAAAGAAAGACTTATACTAATAAATGAGTATCATATAGTCAAAGTACTAGCTCACTAGAATACACACGACAGACGCGGCCAAATCTCATATAAGGAGATTAGAGTAGTAAACGTGTCCTTGAACGGGAGATAATCCAATCAATTTCCAATGATTTAGGATTGAGTTCTGTCCCCTGGCATACGGGCGCCATTGCCCCACCTTCTGCTAGCTGTCATCGGGCGTGTCTCATCAGTCAGTTTTAACCAGTTAACTGCCGTATTCTTGAAAAAAAGTTTGGCCAGAAAACTAATTATTTAAATATCAATCGACTTAAATGACCCTCCTCTTGGCAAAAACTCTCAAACCTGGGACTTCGCGAATGTCTTCCATCACATCACAGGATTGAGAGTTTTTGCCATGATGGGTGCCATTTAATTTAAATAGATCGATATTTGAAGATTTCTGGCCAAATATTTAATTGTACGTTTTTCCAGTGTACAGAAATTAACTGGTTAACTCACTCAACCCTAACACCGACTATAGATAGTATGCGCTTGGCTAAGAAGCTCATAACATTGCCATCCGGAAGTATAACGGACCAACACACAAAACTGTGTGTATCCATGAACGTTTATAGTCAGGTTAATACAGTTCAGTGACCATTACTCATTAACGCGGATGGCAAAAACAATAACAAAGACCTGAGTGACGTCATCTTCGAACTATCTATATCCGTAGTATACCCGGGGTTACTTTTACCCCATGCTTATTTATTACATTTTTCTGAGACAAATTATAGGCGAAGTACTAAAGCTAATGATTTTTAGTTTTTGCATGTTAATGGTAGTTGAATAAAACCATAATATATGTACATACTTATTTTTAATACATTTTTCCAATACTCTTCAACAGTCGTAACGTCACTTCCTTCCTAATGACGCATGGTAACCTAGTAACACTGGCCCTAACCTATCGGAACAATGGCGGACGCCCGTATGAAATATTTCCCCGGCGAGCATAAAAGCGTATTCAGAGGAAAAAAACCACATAAATTTGATCATGTTTTGACTTTTACACATTCTGATCACAAGGCATATGAAAAGTTCTAGCCAGCATGAAGAATAAAAAGCAATTATTTTCTTTGTTTAGAACCAAGATGGCCGCCGTTGCCGGGTGGCGTGACATCAGACTACTGAATCCAATTGTGAAAAGTAGCAAAAATCTCTAGGATTGAGTGAGTTAAAACATGGCAATGATAAAGTTGGATGTTGGAACAATGAAGAAAGGGACGGGATGATAGGAATATCATTATGCTCTCAAAAAGGATATTATAAAGTGTTGATTTGGATATAGATAGTAAAGCACCTTGAGCGTATGTAATGGTTGTTGCTCTATATGCAGGTTTAGTGGGAGTCAAGCTATATGTAGGAATTCAATTTCCCCCCCCCCCCCCCCCCGCCCCCGCCCTTTTTTTTCTTAAAGAAATATGTAAGATTTCAGTATTTACGAGATGCTTGGGATTGGTCTTTTCTCACATTATCTCACCATACTCAGGTGTATAATAAGTACCTGGTGGCTAAGAAAGTTGGCTTGGAAAGCCTTTAAAGCAACTTGAGCGTATTTAGTGGGTGTTGCTCTATATGCAGGTTTAGTGGGTGTTGCGCTATATATGCAGGTTTAGTGGGTGTTGCCCTTTATGTAGGCAGCTTTGTCCTTTTTCCCCTTTTTGTCTTAAAGAAATATGTAAGATTTCCGTATTTACAAGAGGTTCAAATCCCTTTATTTGTATTATAAAAGGTCTGAATGACATTTTGGTCATCATGTCATCAACATGTCACCATGGCCTTTATATTACAATAAATTACGATCATCAATAAACGTTTGACGATAACACCACGAGGAAATGGCGGTCATCCAATCCTCAATCTTTCTATACATGATTGATAACTCTTAATTGGTCCTATCTCAATACAACTAACAGCTCCATCGACCCCCCTGGGCTTAGGTGTCAATATTAACTATGGCACAACAACACAGTTCAACACAGCCGCCTGATAATGTGCAACTAATTTATACGGATGGGCTAAAGTATTATGCACGGTGTAGATTGTGGTGCAGATTGTGGTGCAGATTGTGGTGCAGATTGTGGTGCAGATTGTGGTGCAGATTGTGGCGTAGAGTGTAGTGTATACTGTGAGTGAGGGATTGTGTATGTATGCCAAATTCTGCACGTAATACGATTCGGCTATGTAGTCTTGTGGTATGACACTCGCTTTCGGATCATCGGAAGGTAGTTCTGGGTTCGAGCCTCGCTCGGCGCATAGTTGAGTCCTTGGAAAAGGCTCTTTATTCACATTCTCTCACCGTTCTCTGGTGTAAAATGAGTACCTGCCCGTCAACAGCGTTGTCTCTGTCCGAAAAAAATTATAATATCGTCTTAGAGGCGTCATGTCTTGTCTTAAATGGTAAATGTTGCTGTTGGACAGGGACCCCTTATAAAGCACTTTGAGCACGTTTAGTGGATATTGCACTATATAAAAGCTCACCTGTAATTCAATGATATTTCGTATACCATAACAATAAAGAAGGGGGGGGGGGTGCGAAGTGGCCGAGTGGTTAAGGCATTGCACTGTCACCCGGAAGATCCCGAAGTTCGAGCCCCGCTTCAGGCACTTTCATTTTGTTTTTCTTGGGCAAGATTATTAACCCCGAATTTGCTCACTTGGACAACATGGGTGAATCCTGTTGACATCAGACATCTTGTTTGCTGAATTATCGATATTATTCCTTCGTGGAATGCTTCGGCGACGATATCTTATGATGCAGTGGCGGAAAAGGGCATTAATGGGTTAACTGGGTCGCTATGTCTGTATTGGACTGAAACCCTCAGGGCAGAAGATCAAGGGGAAGGCCACGAGGAACATGGAGAAGAATTAAAGAAGCTGATATACAGAGAAGTGGTAAGACCTGGAATGAGATAAAAAAGTTAGCTCGGGATAGAGAAGGATGGAAACTTTTTGTCTGTGGCCTATACCCTGACCTAGGGTGAAAAAGGCAATGATGATGATGATGATGATGATGATGATGATGATGATGATGTCTGTTAAATTTGGTGGAAAGTACTTTGCGATAGACTAGCGTCCTATGAAAAGGATAACAAGCAATTTATTCCGTCCGCTCCCCGCTATAGAAACCGGGGTGAACGCCGGTATAATCTGAAGGATATCTTAGGGTCTAATGTCTTTATTGCATTAAATACAAACACCACTAGCCTTTTGAAGGATCAAATGGTTCAAATACTAGACGAAAACTCCAAACTCTGGACTGTTTGTTTGTTTTTAAGGGTTTTACGGCGCTTGCAACAAACACATTAAGGTTATATCAGCGCCAGTAAAAAGGAAGAAAATGGGATAGTAAAAAGTTTTAGAATTACAAAAAAAAAAAGCACACAAGAAAAAGTAAGACAAAGGGGAACTGGGAACAAATAGGGATCAGATGTAGATTCCAAGAGCATACCACCAATGTACTTAGTTTGAGATCACCTAAAAGTCTCATCCGGACACAAGCACAAAATCCAACAAAGAGGAATACACTCAAATGCCTACATTATACATTCAAAATAACAAATATAATAATACATAACACAGAGAGATGATTACAAGGAAAAAAATATAATCTCCCAAAACAATAACTATGCATTTGACTGTTTCCTTCCCAGCGAGGACTCCGGCCAGGGCCAGGACAAAACCAAGTAATCTCATTCCAAGGCAAAGACAGAAAGCATGTTGGAATACAGATATAAGGGGATAGAAGATACAGCATGTACCCCCTGCCCACTATGGGCTATTAAGCATATGATCTTATTAATAAGTTACAATTTTTAAAGCAAATTTGGGGGTCCCGATAGCTCAGTTGGTAGAGCACTTGTCTCACAGGCAAATGGACCGAGGTCGATCCCTGGTTCAGTCGAGATTTTGTTTTTCTGACCCCTTTTTCCACCCAGCAGTGATTGGGTAACTGTATCTATTATATCCGGCGGAAAGTACTTTGCGATAGACTAGCGTCCGATCCAAAGGATAGCAAGCAATTGCTATTGTCCTATTCACGCTATAGAAACCGGGATAAACTCCAAATCTATGTGTCTGGTGGCTATGAAAAACTCCTTTTTTTAAAAGGAAATTTTAGGATGGAGCTCGATTGGAACTAAAAAAACCAAAACATTTACCACAGGTGATAATGACTTGATAGCATCAATTTATTTCATTGGGGATGTTGTTTTAGGGACCACACAGGTACGAGTTTCAGGTACTACACAGGTAGGTACAAATTGACCCAGAATAACGACAATTAATTGTAATGAAATGGGCGAACATTACAGACGTATACAGCTCAGAATACCAGGTGCTGTTCCCCATGTGTGCCAAATATCCCAACGGTCATGCTGTACCTGGAGGAGATCCTTTCTTAAAAAAATATAGCATTGTGGAGAAAATTGTGCTTATTTGAGTCAATGAAAAAATTGACACGGCGCACAACTCTACTGAAAGATTTGAAAATTAGAAATGTATTTTTTACAGATAGATAAACAGATAACTTGATTTCCTTTTATAATTTAAAGTCAGTTTGACAGTTCGTTGAGTCAAACAGATATCATAAAATATGTACCAACGACGACACTTGACTCCGAAAATCAACTAATTTTGTCACTGTAAAAAGTTGTCAATTTGCGTCATCTATTTATGACATCAAGTAATATTATTACTTCCGTTGTGTTGTTGATTTAGCGGATTTCAGTCGCCATTTTGATTCTTTTTTTACTATTAGGGTTAGCTCGAGAGGTTAGTCATAAGTGTTATTAAAGGTGCTAGGGTGTTTGTTTTCCATAAATTAAGTAAAGGGGAGACATTCCGAAAGCTCCTACCTCCCCAGTATTCTTTAAATTTGTATTTTCACTGTTGATATTTTGTCAGGCATTTATTTATTCAGTTTGTCATTATATAGAAGTATTTTTAAAACTCTAGAACAAACCTTGATAGATTTGTGAAAGTTTAACATTTCCTTATTTGACCATTGTTTTGATTTTCGCCCGCCATTGTGATTTGTTAAGTATTGAAAGGTAGTGCAAAGAAGTCCGAGAGTTGTTTTTTTTCTATTAGGGTTAGCTCGAGAGGTTAGTCATTAGTGTTATTAAAGGTGCTAGGGTGTTTGTTTTTCCATAAGTTAAGTAAAGGGGAGACATTCCGAAAGCTCCTACATCCCCAGTACCCTTTCTTAAAAAAATATAGCATTGTGGAGAAAATTGTGCTTATTTGAGTAAATAAAAAAATTGATACGGCGCACAACTCTACTGAAAGATTTGAAAATTAGAAATGTATTTTTTACAGATAGATAAACAGATAACTTGATTTCCTTTTATAATTTAAAGTCAGTTTGAAAGTTCGTTGAGTCAAACAGATATCATAAAATATGTACCAACGACGACACTTGAATCCCAAAATCAACTAATTTTGACACTGTAAAAAGTTGTCAATTTGCGTCATCTATTTATGACATCAAGAATTATTATTACTTCCGTTGGGTTTTTGATTTAGCGGTGATCAGTTTTGTTATGTATGTTCTAATTGTGTGTATGTTTGTGTGTGAGTGTGTGTGTGTGTGCGTGTGTGTGTTTGTGTTTGTGTGTGTGTGTGTTGTGTGTGGTGTATACATTTGTGTGTGGGTGTTGGCATTTTTCAGCAAATCGTGGCATTCATAGTGATATTATTCACTTGATCACATGAAGGTATTTCAGTCGCCATTTTGATTCTTTTTTTACTATTAGGGTTAGCTCGAGAGGTAAGTCATAAGTGTTATTAAAGGTGCTAGGGCGTTTGTTTTTCCATAAGTTAAGTAAAGGGGAGACATTCCGAAAGCTCCTACATCCCCAGTATTCTTTAAATTTGTATTTTCACCGTTGATATTTTGTCAGGCATTTTAAAAACTCTAGAACAAACCTTGATAGATTTGTGAAAGTTTAACATTTCCTTATTTGACCATTGTTTTGATTTTCGCCCGCCATTTTGATTTGTTAAGTATTGAAAGGTAGTGCAAAGAAGTCCGAGAGTTGTTTTTTTTTACTATTAGGGTTAGCTCGAGAGGTTAGTCATAAGTGTTATTAAAGGTGCTAGGGTCTTTGTTTTTCCATAAGTTAAGTATAGGGGAGACATTCCGAAAGCTCCTACATCCCCAGTATTCTTTAAATTTGTATTTTCACCTTTGATGTCACGGGTCAGAGGCTATAGTGGCTTACACTTCATATTGGGCCACACAGAAAAATCAACCGAAGATATACCAAATTACACAGACAACGTTGTTTACCAATCTGCCCTCATTAAATGATGGTGAGTACAGTATCGAATGAAAATAGTTCTTTCCCCGCGAAATTGCGGGCTTTTTACTAGTAACATTAAAATAAATTTAAAAGCAATTTATCAGATAGATGATATTATACGTAAAATAATGATTTGGAGAGGAAATGATAAACGGACTGACTATTAAATGGCTAAGCTCTAAACAACATTATAGATAGATCGAAGTTGGCGTCACTCCGGCCTTTGTTATTGTTTTTTTTTTTGCCATCCGCGTTTATGAGTAATTCCCACTAAACTGTATTAACGACCAGACTATAAACGTTCAAGATTACACAGATTTTGTGTGTTGGTCCGTTGTACTTCCGGATGGCAATGTTATGAGCTTCTAAGCTAAACGCGTACCATCTATAAGTTAGGATACGAAATGATAAGGTAAAATCAAAAAAAAAAAAACAAAAAAAAAAAAAAACAACATTGAGGGAATTACAATGTGGTTTACGTAATCACATGTTACAACGAATGACAAAATCAGTCGGATGGTGAAAAGGTTTGAACTGAGATATTGCCAAGTTTTGTTAGAAGGTCAATTTTTTAAATCAAAGATCGAGTAGTTCTTGTCATAAATAATTAAATCAACCCTTTTTGTACATCTTCGGGAAATGTCATAGCTTAATTTCACTTCTAAATATTTTTTACGGCTAGTAAAGTTGAAAAAGTATGACATTTGAGAAAAGTTCCTGGATACCCTTCCCATACATCTGACCATAATTTCATGAAAAATCACCCGATTTACTAGAAATAAAGATTAAAATGCTCTGGAGAGCATATACTTTCAGAAATATGGAAATCCAGAAATTTCACCTTCCGACTGATTATGCCATACATAAAAATATTAATAATTGACATGATTTATTTTGGGGGAAAACGGGCTTCAAAGCGTTGCAAACTAATTAACCCTCCAGTTATCAGCCAGTTTCCGAACTTCTCCCAAAACTTCACACTTACCCAACACAAAAATTCATTTTTCTTGCTGGAACAGAAAAGCAATGAGAACATTCTAGAGATAGACTGAAGTTGAAGTCAGTCGGGTCTTTGTTATTGTTTTTTTGCCATCCGCGTTTATGAGTAGTTCTCACAAACCTGTATTATCCGAGACTACAAACGTTCATGGATACAAACAGTTTTGTGTTTTGATCCGTTATACTTCCGGATGGCAATGTTGTGAACTCCTTAGCAAAGCGCATACTATCTATACATTGTGTTGTTCAGCGTAATGAACGCTACAACACAGTGTCGAGTTTTTATAGCTATTACCAAAAGAAAATGGTGTTGTACACATGAAATCAGAATGATAAAATTGTTGGTTGCATTGTAACTAAAATATTCTAAAATTGAGCTTCATATAGCGCAATATCCACTAAATGTGCTCAAAGCGCTTTACAAAGGGTCCCTGGTCAACAGCAACATTTAACATGTAGGACGAGACATGCCGCCTTGTAAGGCGACATTACACTTTTCGGACAACGACACTGCTGTTAACGGCCAGGTACTCATTTTACACCTGAGTACGGTGAGATAATGTGAGTAAAGAGCCTTTTCCAAGGACTCAACTATGCGCCGAGCGCGAAGCTCGAACCCAGGACCTTTCGATACGAAAGCGAGTGTCATACCACTAGAACACATAGCCGCACATAGCCGTAACGAATGTGACGATTTTCCTATAGATAGTATGCGCTTGGCAGATTTTTTTCCAACCCCCCTTCCCCCCTCTATGTCCATCCAGCAGTGAATGGGTAGCCGAGTCTGTAAAAATTGGAGGAAAGTACTTTGCGATAGACTAGCGTCCTATCCAAAGGATATCAAGCAATTGCTATTGTCCGTTTCACGCTATAGAAAGCGGGATAAACTCCACGGATCAAATGACTCTGAAGGACTATTCGTAGCAATATGAGTTATAAACAAGAAGTGATTCAGAACCATGTTCTGTGAACCCGAGTTTAACCTCCTTTAATATAGGACGCCAAGTCCATCCAAAGTACATTCGTCAGATCTGAATAGACCCGGCTACTCAAACACTGCAGGGTAGGCGGAATGATCAAGCGGAAAAACACAATCACAATTTCACATGAGGACATACCGGTCATTTTGTTAAGTACATTCCGTCAGAACAGATACACCTAGCTACCCTTTGGTAGGGTCGGGAGAAACAAATATTATAATTTACACTCGAGGGGTTGCTCTAGCAACTGAGCTCTAGAGACCCTCTAAAACTGGATATGCGGTCTAGCGGTGTGACACTTGCTAAAATTCCCTCTGTTCATCCCCAAAGGGAAATTTATAATTAAGGTCTATTCTAAGGGAAGATTGGAATAACCCAGGCGTTAGCCACAGTGCAGCGCGGCAAAAGTGAGCTAGGTGACTTGCTCAAGGCCACACAACGCGGCGGCTAGTAGTCGAACTCGGTACCTTTTGGATACGAAGCAAAGACCGTGCCGCTGAGTCAAGCTGCCCGCTATAGATAGAACGAAGATGACGTCACACAGGCCTTTGTTATTGTTTTTTTGCCATCCGCGTTTGTGAGTTGTTCTCACTAAACTGTTTCGATATTCCAAGGATGACGTCACTCAGGCCTTTGTTATTGTTTTTGCCATCCGCGTTTGTGAGTTGTCTCACTAAACTGTATTAACCAGACTATAAAAGTTCATGGTTACACACATTTTGTGTGTTGGTCGGTTATTCTTCCGGATGGCAATGTTGTGAACTCCTAGGCCAAGCGCATTCTATCTATTGATGTTAACTGATAGGAAATTATGGCACCGATGAAATTAGGGAAGCTTTTAGAATTATGATAACTGGTAATATTGTAATGATTGATTGACCTCTTATCGATAGAAACAAGACATAAAAAAATTATTAACAATAAAACAAACAACGAAAAAAAAAACCCCAAAAAATAAACAAAACAGAACAAAAGAATTCAGCTTTTTTATATAGAGCAATATCCACTAAACGTGCTCAAAGCGCTTTACAATGGGTCCCTGGCCAACAGCAACACGTAACACGTAGGACTAGACATGACGCCCATATTAGGCGATATTACAAATTTTTTTTCGGACAGAGACAAGGCTGTTAACGGTCAGTTACTCATTTACACCCAAGTACGATGACAGAATGTGAGTAAAGAGCCTTTTCTAAGCACTCAACTATGCGCCGAGCGAGGCTCGAACCCATGACCTTCCGATCCGAAAGCGAGTTATATACTACACGACACATAGCTAGCTACACAATAAAAACAACAACAAAAATCCCCAAACAAAAAAAAAAAAAGAAAAAAAAAAAGAAGGAAATTAAACAAAATTTAAAAAGGAGAAAGAACTTTAAAAAAAAAAATGAAACTCGACTCCACAAATTGAGAATCGGAGAATTCAAAAAAGCCAATCAACCACAAATGGGACTTGAGATAAAATCAGACTAATATAATTTGGCAAAAAAAAAAAAAAAAACATTAAAAAAAAATTTTGGCCAGAAAATCGGACACTTCAAATAATATAGACAATAACATAAAGAGGAGTGAGGATAGATAGTATGCGCTTGGCTAAGAAGCTCATAACATTGCCATCCGGAAGTATAACGGACCAACACACAAAACTGTGTGTATCCATGAACGTTTATAGTCAGGTTAATACAATTCAGTGAGCATTACTCATAAACGCGGATGGCAAAAAACAATAACAAAGACATGAGTGACGTCATCTTCGAACTATCTATAGAAGTAGACCAAAGAAGGTCACCAAACATGACAAATATCTAGTGTTAAAAGTGAAAAATATTGTATTAAAATTTGGTGTTTTGAAGACATTTTGAAAATTGTGGTCATCTTATTCTATCGATTAATGAGTTACGTTTAAAGTTTTCTGGCCAAATATTTTAATGTTAAAGATTGTTTTTGCTCTGTCGTGCGGAACTGGAGCCAAAGAATAATAGAAATAGCTAAAAGACCACCAGTGAGATTTGAGACGATGATAAATTTGTATTTTTCTACTTGTGTTAACTGTAATGTCGGAGTGACATTCGTGAGGAAATGGTTCACTAATCCTGACGACAGAACAATGATTAATTTAAATCGATTTTTCGTTTAGGATAATCGTTATCAAATTCAGGAGTTAAGTATTGACAGCAATTGATGGATATGATTATATAAAATATAATATAATATAATATAATTAATATAATATAATATAATATAATATAATATAATATAATATAATATAATATAATATAATATAATATAATATAATATAATATAATATAATATAATATAATATAATATAATATAATATAATATAATATAATATAATATAATATAATACCATATGTATAATATATATATTTCTAAAAAGGAAAGAAAACTTGGGTATTTTGATAACGAACAAAAAAGACTATAATACCTTCGAAAAAGAATAAAATACAAAACACAGAATGAGTAGTTTGATAATGTAGTTAAGAAAAACGATTTAACAGCTTCGAATAAGAAGAAAATACCAGGTTTGAGAGGGATTAAAAAACAACAACCAAGATCAGGCTCTATACTCCCATTCTCGCACTCAGGAGTAAAATGAGCACCTTGCCGGTAGCTGTATTGATAAACTACTCACAATATCCTCCTGCCGGATATAACGTATTATATACAGAACTATGTCAGATGAAGTGAGAAGGAAAGTGCCAGAAGACAATCATAGAGAAAAATAATTTCGCGGCGGTGATGGGGTTTGTGGTTGAGTCACGCTCTCCCCGGCCAGGCGGAGTTGTCGTACCAGTAAGGTCGCGGGTTCAAACCCCCATCACTTCATCTCTTGTTGTTATCAACATAAGTGCCTGCTCCACTCACTTTTTCTGGACAAAACTATGTGTGGTTACCTTAGACGTTTATAGTCAGATTGATATAAATTAGTGAGAACTAATCATTGAAATGGCTGTCTAAAAACATTTACAGAGGGCTGAGTAACGTCAACTTTGTTGTGGTCTAGTGGTATGACACTCGCTTTCGGATCGGAAGGTCCTGGGTTCGAGCCTCTCGCTCGGCGCATAATTGAGTCCTTGGGAAAGGCTCTTTACTCACATTCTCTCACCGTACTCAGGTGTAAAATGAGTACCTGACCGTTAACAGCGTTGTCTTTGTCCTAAAAATTGTAATATCGCCTAACAGGCGTCATGTCCCATCCTACATGTTAAATGTTGCTGTTGACCAGGGACCCCTTGTAAAGCGCTTTGAGCACATTTAGTGGATATTGCGCTATATAAAGCTCAAATTTTTTTCTTCTATAGTTTTTGTTGTAAAAAAAATATGGACAATTCGTGGAAATGCGCTATAAAATTGTTCATGTTTATTTTATTGTTTGAGAGAGATTTAGTGTCCCAAACACAGGGATAAAAGGAGAAAGCTTAAACAGGAGAAAACGGTAAGGGCTGCCTGAAGCCGGTGATCGTAAAATACTAACGAAAGAGTGAAAATGGAAAGGTTTCGTATGGGAACAGAACAGACAATGGACGTTTCGGGTACAAACCCTTCGTCAGCACAACAGTACACAAACAAACGTGGAAAACAAATAAAATACGTATGGGAACAAAACAGGCAATGGACGCTTCGGATACAAATCCTTCGTCAGCACAACAGTACACAAACAAACGTGGAAAACAAATAAAATACGTATGGGAACAAAACAGGCAATGGACGCTTCGGATACAAATCCTTCGTCAGCACAACAGTACACAAACAAACGTGGAAAACAAATAAAATACGTATGGGAACAAAACAGGCAATGGACGCTTCGGATACAAATCCTTCGTCAGCACAACAGTACACAAACAAACGTGGAAAACAAATAAGGGAAGCCTTTTCATTTTCATTTAAAAAGAGATGAAGTGAGTAGAAAAGTGCCAGAAGACAATAGAGAATAAAACGGTTTTCGCGGCGGTGATGGGTTTGAACCTGCGACCTTATTGGTACGACAATCCGCCTGGCCGCTGAGAGCGTGACTCTCTTTCCATTTTTACTCTTTCGTTAGTATTAAAGCTTAAACAGGGGATTTTTGGGAGCGAAGTGACTATTCTCATCCCCCTAGTCTAGGATGCTAGTCTTCATAATAGTAGTCCACAATTGTTGTATGTTTAATCCAAAGGTTGTAATGCAGTAATTTGTTAAGTTTCTTGTCACAAGTTGCACAATTAAAAAACAAAAAGTCAATCAAATCCAAATCGCAAAAAGCCGGCGACGTTTTTTTCGGTAATCCAATCGGCCGGGGGGGGGGGGGGGGGGGGGGGGGGGGATGAGAATAGAGGCAGCCTTTTGGGAGTGACGTGTTGAAATGTGCTCAGTTCTCTCTCACAGGCGTTGTTGTTGTTGGGATGGGGATAAGGTGGGAAGGGGGGGGGGGGGGGGGGGACTCCAGTATTGGGGAGGAAGGAGGGGTGAAGAAAAACACAGGGCTGGTGGGACGAGGGTGTGGGGCGTGGGGTGGGGGTGGGGGTTGGGGGGGTAAGGGTGGTGAGAGGTGATCGGTAGTGCGCGTGCTTTCAAAGGTGAGCAGGTGTTATGGCAAGTGTGAGTGACGGACGGACGGACGGACGGACGGCCCCTTGTCCCCTTGTGCTATGTTGTTGTCTGTCCATCTCGCGAGAAGTGATGTGATGAGAGGATTTGTCATGAGTGGGTTTTTGCGTTTGTTGATACTGGAAAACTCTGTGAGAGTAGTGAGAGTGTGGGGAGGGAAGGAGTGGGGGGGGGGGGGGGGGGGGGGGGGGGGGG
>NC_088360.1:139980917-140006100 GCF_034508935.2 Berghia stephanieae | reverse complement strand
AAAATTTTGTCATTAATTTTTAATCTGCACCTTAAACAGTTTGTTTCTACTCACCAATGTCATTTCTTACTCACGATCCAAGCATATAAATTTCGAAGATACGCACAGTCTTGTTATTGTTTTTGCCATCCCTTTTAGAGAATGCTCCTAAACTGTATTAACCCGACATAAACTTTCAGGGATACACAATTTTTGTGTTTTCCGTTATATTTCCAGGGAAATTTTGTGAGTTTCTTACCAACACATACTATCTATATGACAGACATCTTTTTCAATGTAATTGTAGTGGAAAATCTGAAATACAACACAAATTCAACATATCGACTAAAAAACAGTATTATTTTGATTCCCTGAGGGTTTAAAAGTCATAGTATGTAGTATGCGCTTGCTAATAACCATAACTTGCCACCCGGGAAGTATAACGGACCAACACACAAAACTGGGACCAAAACTTTTTTAGTCGGTTAATACTTTTCATGACATTACTCAAAACCGAGGCAAAAAACAATAACAAAGACCCATGACGTCATTTTCGAACTATCAATCTAAATTATAATATTTGAGCCAAAATCTTTCCCCCCATTTTTTTTCTTAAACTTAAAATAAAAGTATTTAAATAAAAATCTTTTTTTCCTTTTCATGCAATTCAAATAGTTTATAATAATCTTTTCTTTTACATACAACTAAATACATGATAAATTATTCTTCAAATAATGGGGGCCCCCCCCCCCCCCCCCTCTCTCTCCTCCTCCTCCTCCCCTCTCTCTCTAATATATTATATTATAAATATATATATATATAATATAAATCAAATTTTCCTCACTTTTTTTTGGCCGAGACGACTCGTTTTGTTTTTTTTTACGCCGACTGAAGAAGTGTAAAAAACACAAAAACGAGTCCCCTGGGCCAAAAAAGTGAGTAAAAATTTTGCATTATTATTACCAACCACCATTACGAGCACTTTCGTACCTACAAGTACCCCCAACACTCATAAATAAATTATATATAATATAAAATATATATAAAATAATATATATAATATATTAGTTTGTTGAGCCCTTTGGAAAAAGGTTTTTACTCACATCTACACCATCCCGGGTGAAAATTAATACGTTGTCTTTGTCTGAAAATTTTGTAAACGCCTAACTGCGTAAGTCCCATACTTCATGTTATATGTTGCTGTTGACCAGGGACCCCTTGTAAAGCCCTTTGAGCACATTTAGTGGAATTCCCCCTATTAAGCTCAAATTTTTTTTTTAATGACCCACAATTACTAAAATTTTACTTAAACCGATCTTCCTTTGGACATTCGGGTTCAAGATATTTGTATTTTATCAAAATAATATTTAATTGAGCTTTTAAATTGAGCTTTCATATAGCGCACTACCATAAACGTGCCAAAGCGCTTTACAAGGGTCCCTGGTGGCAACAGCAATACTTAACATGAAGAACAAGACATGTCGCCTGTTAGGCGATATTACATTTTTTTCCCGACATAGACAACGCTGTTATCGGCCAGGTACCCATTTTACACCTGAGTAGGGGTGAGAGAATGTGAGTAAAAAGCCTTTTCCAAGAACTCACCTATGCGCCGAGGGAAGGCTCGAACCCAGGATCTTCCATCCAAAAGCGAGTGTCATACCCAAAGACCACATAGCCGCGCCGCACAGCGAAATATATCAGTTTAAAAAGAAAGACTTATTTCTAATAAATGAGTATCATATAGTCAAAGTACTAGCTCACTAGAATACACACGACAGACGCGGCCAAATCTCATATAAGGAGATTAGAGTAGTAAACGTGTCCTTGAACGGGAGATAATCCAATCAATGTCCAATGATTTAGGATTGAGTTCTGTCCCCTGGCAAAACGGGCGCCATTGCCCCACCTTCTGCTAGCTGTCATCGGCGTGTCTCATCAGTCAGTTTTAACCAGTTAACTGCCGTATTCTTGAAAAAAAGTTTGGCCAGAAAACTAATTATTTAAATATCAATCGACTTAAATGCCCCCCCCTCTTGGCAAAAACTCTCAACCTGGGACTTCGCGAAATGTCTTCCATCACATCACAGGATAGAGAGTTTTTGCCATGATGGGTGCCATTTAATTAAATAGATCGATTTTGAAGATTTCTGGCCAAATATTTAATTGTAAATTTTTCCAGTGTACAGAAATTAACGGGTTAACTCACTCAACCCTAACACCGACTATAGATAGTATGCGCTTGGCTAAGAAGCTCATAACATTGCCATCCGGAAGTATAACGGACCAACAAACAAAACTGTTTGTATCCATGAACGTTTATAGTCGGGTTAATACAGTTCAGTGACCATTACTCATAAACGCGGATGGCAAAAAACAATAACAAAGACCTAAGTGACGTCATCTTCGAACTATCTATATCCGTACTATACCCGGGGTTACTTTTACCCCATGCCTATTTATTACATTTTTCTGAGACAATTTATAGGCGAAGTACCAAAGCTAATGATTTTTAGTTTTTACATGTTAATGGTAGTTGAATAAATCTATAATAAATGTACATACTTAATTTTTAATACATTTTTCCAATCCTCTTCAACAGTCGTAACGTCACTTCCTTCCTAATGAAGCATGGTAACCTAGTAACACTGGCCCTAAACTATCGGAACAATGGCGGACGCCCGTATGAAATATTTCCCCGGCGAGCATAAAAGCGTATTCAGAGGGAAAAAAACCCACATAAATTTGATCATGTTTTGACTTTTACACATTCTGATCACAAGGCATATGAAAAGTTCTTGCCAGCATGAAGAATAAAAAGTAATTATTTTCTTTGTTTAGAAGCAAGATGGCCGCCGTTGCCGGGTGGCGTGACATCTGACTCCTGAATCCAATTGTGAAAAATAGCAAAAATCTCTAGGATTGAGTGAGTTAAAACATGGCAATGATAAAGTTGGATGTTGGAACAATGAAGAAAGGGACGGATGATAGGAATATCATTATGCTCTCAAAAAGGATATTATAAAGTGTTGATTTGGATATAGATAGTAAAGCACCTTGAGCGTATGTAATGGTTGTTGCTCTATATGCAGGTTTAGTGGGAGTCAAGCTATATGTAGGAATTCAATTCCTCCCCCCCCCCCCCGCCCTTTTTTTTCTTAAAGAAATATGTAAGATTTCAGTATTTACGAGATGCTTGGGATTGGTCTTTTCTCACATTATCTCACCATACTCAGGTGTATAATAAGTACCTGGTGGCTAAGAAAGTTGGCTTGGAAAGCCTTTAAAGCAACTTGAGCGTATTTAGTGGGTGTTGCTCTATATGCAGGTTTAGTGGGTGTTGCGCTATATATGCAGGTTTAGTGGGTGTTGCCCTTTATGTAGGCAGCTTTGTCCTTTTTCCCCTTTTTGTCTTAAAGAAACATGTAAGATTTCCGTATTTACAAGAGGTTCAAATCCCTTTATTTGTATTATAAAAGGTCTGAATGACATTTTGGTCATCATGTCATCAACATGTCACCATGGCCTTTATATTACAATAAATTACGATCATCAATAAACGTTTGACGATAACACCACGAGGAAATGGCGGTCATCCAATCCTCAATCTTTCTATACATGATTGATAACTCTTAATTGGTCCTATCTCAATACAACTAACAGCTCCATCGACCCCCCTGGGCTTAGGTGTCAATATTAACTATGGCACAACAACACAGTTCAACACAGCCGCCTGATAATGTGCAACTAATTTATACGGATGGGCTAAAGTATTATGCACGGTGCAGATTGTGGTGCAGATTGTGGTGCAGATTGTGGTGCAGATTGTGGTGCAGATTGTGGTGCAGATTGTGGCGTAGAGTGTAGTGTAACTGTGAGTGAGGGATTGTGTATGTATGCCAAATTCTGCACGTAATACGATTCGGCTATGTAGTCTTGTGGTATGACACTCGCTTTCGGATCATCGGAAGGTAGTTCTGGGTTCGAGCCTCGCTCGGCGCATAGTTGAGTCCTTGGAAAAGGCTCTTTATTCACATTCTCTCACCGTTCTCTGGTGTAAAATGAGTACCTGCCCGTCAACAGCGTTGTCTCTGTCCGAAAAAAAATTATAATATCGTCTTAGAGGCGTCATGTCTTGTCTTAAATGGTAAATGTTGCTGTTGGACAGGGACCCCTTATAAAGCACTTTGAGCACGTTTAGTGGATATTGCACTATATAAAAGCTCACCTGTAATTCAATGATATTTCGTATACCATAACAATAAAGAAGGGGGGGGGGTGCGAAGTGGCCGAGTGGTTAAGGCATTGCACTGTCACCCGGAAGATCCCGAAGTTCGAGCCCCGCTTCAGGCACTTTCATTTTGTTTTTCTTGGCAAGATTATTAACCCCGAATTTGCTCACTTGGACAACATGGGTGAATCCTGTTGACATCAGACATCTTGTTTGCTGAATTATCGATATTATTCCTTCGTGGAATGCTTCGGCGACGATATCTTATGATGCAGTGGCGGAAAAGGGCATTAATGGGTTAACTGGGTCGCTATGTCTGTATTGGACTGAAACCCTCAGGGCAGAAGATCAAGGGAAGGCCACGAGGAACATGGAGAAGAATTAAAGAAGCTGATATACAGAGAAGTGGTAAGACCTGGAATGAGATAAAAAAGTTAGCTCGGGATAGAGAAGGATGGAAACTTTTTGTCTGTGGCCTATACCCTGACCCAGGGTGAAAAAGGCAATGATGATGATGATGATGATGATGATGATGATGATGATGATGATGATGTCTGTTAAATTTGGTGGAAAGTACTTTGCGATAGACTAGCGTCCTATGAAAAGGATAACAAGCAATTTATTCAGTCCGCTCCCCGCTATAGAAACCGGGTGAACGCCGGTATAATCTGAAGGATATCTTAGGGTCTAATGTCTTTATTGCATTAAATACAAACACCACTAGCCTTTTGAAGGATGAAATGGTTCAAATACTAGACGAAAACTCCAAACTCTGGACTGTTTGTTTGTTTTTAAGGGTTTTACGGCGCTTGCAACAAACACATTAAGGTTATATCAGCGCCAGTAAAAAGGAAGAAAATGAGATAGTAAAAAGTTTTAGAATTACAATTAAAGCACCCAAGAAAAAGTAAGACATTGGGGAACTGGGAACAAATAGGGATCAGATGCAGATTCCAAGAGCACACTATCAAAGTACTTAGTTTGAGATCACCTAAAAGTCTCATCCGGACCCAAGCACAAAATGCAACAAAGAGGAATACACTCAAATGCCTACATTATACATTCAAAATAACAAATATAATAATACATAACACAGAGAGATGATTACAAGGAAAAAAATATAATCTCCCAAAACAATAACTATGCATTTGACTGTTTCCTTCCCAGCGAGGACTCCGGCCAGGGCCAGGACAAAACCAAGTAATCTCATTCCAAGACAAAGACAGAAAGCATGTTGGAAAACAGATATAAGGGGATAGAAGACACAGTATATACCCCCTGCCCACTATGGGCTATTAAGCATATGATCTTATTAATAAGTTACAATTTTTAAAGCAAATTTGGGGGTCCCGATAGCTCAGTTGGTAGAGCACTTGTCTCACAGGCAAATGGACCGAGGTCGATCCCTGGTTCAGTCGAGATTTTGTTTTTATGACCCCTTTTTCCACCCAGCAGTGATTGGGTAACTGTATCTATTATATCCGGCGGAAAGTACTTTGCGATAGACTAGCGTCCGATCCAAAGGATAGCAAGCAATTGCTATTGTCCTATTCACGCTATAGAAACCGGGATAAATTCCAAATCTATGTGCCTGGTGGCTATGAAGGACTCCTTTTTTTAAAAGGCAAGTTTAGGATGGAGCTCGATTGGAACTAAAAAAACCAAAACATTTACCACAGGTGATAATGACTTGATAGCATCAATTTATTTCATTGGGGATGTTGTTTTAGGGACCACACAGGTACGAGTTTCAGGTACTACACAGGTAGGTACAAATTGACCCAGTATAACGACAATTAATTGTAATGAAATGGGCGAACATTACAGACGTATACAGCTCAGAATACCAGGTGCTGTTCCCCATGTGTGCCAAATATCCCAACGGTCATGCTGTACCTGGAGGAGATAACATTAAAATAAATTTAAAAGCAATTTATCAGATAGATGATATTATACGTAAAATAATGATTTGGAGAGGAAATGATAAACGGACTGACTATTAAATGGCTAAGCTCTAAACAACATTATAGATAGATCGAAGTTGGCGTCACTCCGGCCTTTGTTATTGTTTTTTTTTTTTGCCATCCGCGTTTATGAGTAATTCCCACTAAACTGTATTGACGACCAGACTATAAACGTTCAAGATTACACAGATTTTGTGTGTTGGTCCGTTGTACTTCCGGATGGCAATGTTATGAGCTTCTAAGCTAAACGCGTACCATCTATAAGTTAGGATACGAAATGATAAGGTAAAATCCAAAAAAAAAAAAAAAAAAAAAAAAAAAAACAACATTGAGGGAATTACAATGTGGTTTACGTAATCACATGTTACAGCGAATGACAAAATCAGTCGGATGGTGAAAAGGTTTGAACTGAGATATTGCCAAGTTTCGTTAGAAGGTCAATTTTTTAAATCAAAGATCGAGTAGTTCTTGTCATAAATAATTAAATCAACCCTTTTTGTACATCTTCGGGAAATGTCATAGCTTAATTTCACTTCTAAATATTTTTTACGGCTAGTAAAGTTGAAAAAGTATGACATTTGAGAAAAGTTCCTGGATACCTTTCCCATACATCTGACCATAATTTCATGAAAAATCACCCGATTTACTTCAAATAAAGATTAAAATGCTCTGGAGAGCATATACTTTCAGAAATATGGAAATCCAGAAATTTCACCTTCCGACTGATTATGCCATACATCAAGATATTAATAATTGACATGATTTATTTTGGGGGAAAACGGGCTTCAAAGCGTTGCAAACTAATTAACCCTCCAGTTATCAGCCAGTTTCCGAACTTCTCCCAAAACTTCACACTTACCCAACACAAAAATTCATTTTTCTTGCTGGAACAGAAAAGCAATGAGAACATTCTAGAGATAGACTGAAGTTGAAGTCAGTCGGGTCTTTGTTATTGTTTTTTTGCCATCCGCGTTTATGAGTAGTTCTCACAAACCTGTATTATCCGAGACTACAAACGTTCATGGATACAAACAGTTTTGTGTTTTGATCCGTTATACTTCCGGATGGCAATGTTGTGAACTCCTTAGCAAAGCGCATACTATCTATACATTGTGTTGTTCAGCGTAATGAACGCTACAACACAGTGTCGAGTTTTTATAGCTATTACCAAAAGAAAATGGTGTTGTACACATGAAATCAGAATGATAAAATTGTTGGTTGCATTGTAACTAAAATATTCTAAAATTGAGCTTCATATAGCGCAATATCCACTAAATGTGCTCAAAGCGCTTTACAAAGGGTCCCTGGTCAACAGCAACATTTAACATGTAGGACGAGACATGCCGCCTTGTAAGGCGACATTACACTTTTCGGACAACGACACTGCTGTTAACGGCCAGGTACTCATTTTACACCTGAGTACGGTGAGATAATGTGAGTAAAGAGCCTTTTCCAAGGACTCAACTATGCGCCGAGCGCGAAGCTCGAACCCAGGACCTTTCGATACGAAAGCGAGTGTCATACCACTAGAACACATAGCCGCACATAGCCGTAACGAATGTGACGATTTTCCTATAGATAGTATGCGCTTGGCAGATTTTTTTCCAACCCCCCTTCCCCCCTCTATGTCCATCCAGCAGTGAATGGGTAGCCGAGTCTGTAAAAATTGGAGGAAAGTACTTTGCGATAGACTAGCGTCCTATCCAAAGGATATCAAGCAATTGCTATTGTCCGTTTCACGCTATAGAAAGCGGGATAAACTCCACGGATCAAATGACTCTGAAGGACTATTCGTAGCAATATGAGTTATAAACAAGAAGTGATTCAGAACCATGTTCTGTGAACCCGAGTTTAACCTCCTTTAATATAGGACGCCAAGTCCATCCAAAGTACATTCGTCAGATCTGAATAGACCCGGCTACTCAAACACTGCAGGGTAGGCGGAATGATCAAGCGAAAAACACAATCACAATTTCACATGAGGACATACCGGTCATTTTGTTAAGTACATTCCGTCAGAACAGATACACCTAGCTACCCTTTGGTAGGGTCGGGAGAAACAAATATTATAATTTACACTCGAGGGGTTGCTCTAGCAACTGAGCTCTAGAGACCCTCTAAAACTGGATATGCGGTCTAGCGGTGTGACACTTGCTAAAATTCCCTCTGTTCATCCCCAAAGGGAAATTTATAATTAAGGTCTATTCTAAGGGAAGATTGGAATAACCCAGGCGTTAGCCACAGTGCAGCGCGGCAAAAGTGAGCTAGGTGACTTGCTCAAGGCCACACAACGCGGCGGCTAGTAGTCGAACTCGGTACCTTTTGGATACGAAGCAAAGACCGTGCCGCTGAGTCAAGCTGCCCGCTATAGATAGAACGAAGATGACGTCACACAGGCCTTTGTTATTGTTTTTTTGCCATCCGCGTTTGTGAGTTGTTCTCACTAAACTGTTTCGATATTCCAAGGATGACGTCACTCAGGCCTTTGTTATTGTTTTTGCCATCCGCGTTTGTGAGTTGTCTCACTAAACTGTATTAACCAGACTATAAAAGTTCATGGTTACACACATTTTGTGTGTTGGTCGGTTATTCTTCCGGATGGCAATGTTGTGAACTCCTAGGCCAAGCGCATTCTATCTATTGATGTTAACTGATAGGAAATTATGGCACCGATGAAATTAGGGAAGCTTTTAGAATTATGATAACTGGTAATATTGTAATGATTGATTGACCTCTTATCGATAGAAACAAGACATAAAAAAATTATTAACAATAAAACAAACAACGAAAAAAAAAAACCCCAAGAAATAAACAAAACAGAACAAAAGAATTCAGCTTTTTTATATAGAGCAATATCCACTAAACGTGCTCAAAGCGCTTTACAATGGGTCCCTGGCCAACAGCAACACGTAACACGTAGGACTAGACATGACGCCCATATTAGGCGATATTACAAATTTTTTTTCGGACAGAGACAAGGCTGTTAACGGTCAGTTACTCATTTTACACCCAAGTACGATGACAGAATGTGAGTAAAGAGCCTTTTCTAAGCACTCAACTATGCGCCGAGCGAGGCTCGAACCCATGACCTTCCGATCCGAAAGCGAGTTATATACTACACGACACATAGCTAGCTACACAATAAAAACAACAACAAAAATCCCCAAACAAAAAAAAAAAAGAAAAAAAAAAAGAAGGAAATTAAACAAAATTTAAAAAGGAGAAAGAACTTTAAAAAAAAAAATGAAACTCGACTCCACAAATTGAGAATCGGAGAATTCAAAAAAGCCAATCAACCACAAATGGGACTTGAGATAAAATCAGACTAATATAATTTGGCAAAAAAAAAAAAACATTAAAAAAAAATTTTGGCCAGAAAATCGGACACTTCAAATAATATAGACAATAACATAAAGAGGAGTGAGGATAGATAGTATGCGCTTGGCTAAGAAGCTCATAACATTGCCATCCGGAAGTATAACGGACCAACACACAAAACTGTGTGTATCCATGAACGTTTATAGTCAGGTTAATACAATTCAGTGAGCATTACTCATAAACGCGGATGGCAAAAAACAATAACAAAGACATGAGTGACGTCATCTTCGAACTATCTATAGAAGTAGACCAAAGAAGGTCACCAAACATGACAAATATCTAGTGTTAAAAGTGAAAAATATTGTATTAAAATTTGGTGTTTTGAAGACATTTTGAAAATTGTGGTCATCTTATTCTATCGATTAATGAGTTACGTTTAAAGTTTTCTGGCCAAATATTTTAATGTTAAAGATTGTTTTTTGCTCTGTCGTGCGGAACTGGAGCCAAAGAATAATAGAAATAGCTAAAAGACCACCAGTGAGATTTGAGACGATGATAAATTTGTATTTTTCTACTTGTGTTAACTGTAATGTCGGAGTGACATTCGTGAGGAAATGGTTCACTAATCCTGACGACAGAACAATGATTAATTTAAATCGATTTTTCGTTTAGGATAATCGTTATCAAATTCAGGAGTTAAGTATTGACAGAAATTGATGGATATGATTATATAAAATATAATAAATATAATATAATATAATATAATATAATATAATATAATATAATAAATATAATATAATATAATATAATATAATATAATATAATATAATATAATATAATATAATATAATATAATATAATATAATATAATATAATATAATATAATATAATATAATATAATATAATATAATATAATACCATATGTATAATATATATATTTCTAAAAAGGAAAGAAAACTTGAGTATTTTGATAACGAACAAAAACGACTATAATACCTTCGAAAAAGAATAAAATACAAAACACAGAATGAGTATTTTGATAATGTATTCAACAAAAAAGACTATAATACCTTCGAAAATGAATAAAATACAAAACACAGAATGAGTAGTTTGATAATGTATTCAACAAAAAAGACTATAATACCTTCGAAAATGAATAAAATACAAAACACAGAATGAGTAGTTTGATAATGTATTCAACAAAAAAGACTATAATACCTTCGAAAATGAATAAAATACAAAACACAGAATGAGTAGTTTGATAATATAGTTAAGAAAAACGATTTAACAGCTTCGAATAAGAAGAAAATACCAGGTTTGAGAGGGCTTTTTAAAAAACAACAACAACCAAGATGAGGCTCTATACTCCCATTCTCGCACTCAGGAGTAAAATGAGCACCTTGCCGGTAGCTGTATTGATAAACTACTCACAATATCCTCCTGCCGGATATAACGTATTATATACAGAACTATGTCAGATGAAGTGAGAAGGAAAGTGCCAGAAGACAATCATAGAGAAAAATAATTTCGCGGCGGTGATGGGGGTTTGTGGTTGAGTCACGCTCTCCCCGGCCAGGCGGAGTTGTCGTACCAGTAAGGTCGCGGGTTCAAACCCCCATCACTTCATCTCTTGTTGTTATCAACATAAGTGCCTGCTCCACTCACTTTTCTGGACAAAACTATGTGTGGTTACCTTAGACGTTTATAGTCAGATTGATATAAATTAGTTAGAACTAATCATTGAAATGGCTGTCTAAAAACATTTACAGAGGGCTGAGTAACGTCAACTTTGTTGCGGCTATGTGGTCTAGTGGTATGACACTCGCTTTCGGATCGGAAGGTCCTGGGTTCGAGCCTCGCGCTCGGCGCATAATTGAGTCCTTGGGAAAGGCTCTTTACTCACATTCTCTCACCGTACTCAGGTGTAAAATGAGTACCTGACCGTTAACAGCGTTGTCTTTGTCCTAAAAATTGTAATATCGCCTCACAGGCGTCATGTCCCATCCTACATGTTAAATGTTGCTGTTGACCAGGGACCCCTTGTAAAGCGCTTTGAGCACATTTAGTGGATATTGCGCTATATAAAGCTCATTTTTTTTTCTTCTATAGTTTTTGTTGTAAAAAAAATATGGACAATTCGTGGAAATGCGCTATAAAATTGTTCATGTTTATTTTATTGTTTGAGAGAGATTTAGTGTCCCAAACACAGGGATAAAAGGAGAAAGCTTAAACAGGAGAAAACGGTAAGGGTTGCCTGAAGCCGGTGATCGTAAAATACTAATGAAAGAGTGAAAATGGAAAGGTTTCGTATGGGAACAAAACAGACAATGGACGTTTCGGGTACAAACCCTTCGTCAGCACAACAGTACACAAACAAACGTGGAAAACAAATAAAATACGTATGGGAACAAAACAGACAATGGACGTTTCGGGTACAAACCCTTCGTCAGCACAACAGTACACAAACAAACGTGGAAAACAAATAAAATACGTATGGGAACAAAACAGGCAATGGACGCTTCGGATACAAATCCTTCGTCAGCACAACAGTACACAAACAAACGTGGAAAACAAATAAAATACGTATGGGAACAAAACAGACAATGGACGTTTCGGGTACAAATCCTTCGTCAGCACAACAGTACACAAACAAACGTGGAAAACAAATAAGGGAAGCCTTTCCATTTTCATTTAAAAAGAGATGAAGTGAGTAGAAAAGTGCCAGAAGACAATAGAGAATAAAACGGTTTTCGCGGCGGTGATGGGGTTTGAACCTGCGACCTTATTGGTACGACAATCCGCCTGGCCGCTGAGAGCGTGACTCTCTTTCCATTTTTACTCTTTCGTTAGTATTAAAGCTTAAACAGGGGATTTTTGGGAGCGAAGTGACTATTCTCATCCCCCTAGTCTAGGATGCTAGTTTTCATAATAGTAGTCCACAATTGTTGTATGTTTAATCCAAAGGTTGTAATGCAGTAATTTGTTAAGTTTCTTGTCACAAGTTGCACAATTAAAAAACAAAAAGTCAATCAAATCCAAATCGCAAATAGCCGGCGACGTTTTTTTTCGGTAATCCAATCGGCCGGGGGGGGGGGGGGGGGGGGGGGGGGGGGGGGGGGGGGGGGGGGGGGGGGGAGGAGAATAGAGGCAGCCTTTTGGGAGCGACGTGTTGGAATGGGTGCTCAGTTCTCTCTCACAGGCGTTGTTGTTGTTGGGATGGGGATAAGGTGGGAAGGGGGGGGGGGGGGGGGACTACAGTTTTGGGGAGGAAGGAGGGGTGAAGAAAAACACAGGGCTGGTGGGACGAGGGTGTGGGGCGTGGGGTGGGGGTGGGGGTTGGGGGGGTAAGGGTGGTGAGAGGTGATCGGTAGTGCGCGTGCTTTCAAAGGTGAGCAGGTGTTATGGCCAGTGTGAGTGACGGACGGACGGACGGACGGCCCCTTGTCCCCTTGTGCTATGTTGTTGTCTGTCCATCTCGCGAGAAGTGATGTGATGAGAGGATTTGTCATGAGTGGGTTTTTGCGTTTGTTGATACTGGAAACTCTGTGAGAGTAGTGAGAGTGTGGGGAGGGAAGGAGTGGGGGGGGGGGGGGAAGAGGGGGGACCCACTGGTCGTGTCTTGATGTCGGTCTCTTTCACCTGGTTCCGGTTGAATGGTAACCTTGAGGTTATGTTATTGATGAATTGGGAGGGAAGAGAGAAGGTTAGGGTGGTGGGGTTAAAAAAAAAAAAGGGGGGGGGGGTGTAAAGTGTAAGGTGGTGATGATAGTGGTGGTGCTAGTTAGGGTAAGGAGGGGTGGGGGGTGGGGGGGGATCAACCGGTGAAATTGTTAACATCTTTGTAAAATTGAGCGAGAATTGATGAAGAGATTTAGTGAGTTAATTGGAAAATACTCGAAATCAAATATTGTCTTCAGTACCGCCATTGTCTGAGTATTTGGATGTCATTAACAATGAATGGAGTTGAGTTAAATTTGAATTTTTGTCTCACTCGTCCTTCTTCTCCTCCTCTTCCTCTCTCTCTCTCTCTCTCTCTCTCTCTCTCTCTCTCTCTCTCTACTCTCTCTCTCACACACACACACACACACACTAGCTCATCCCTCCCTATTTCTCTCTCTCTCTCTCTCTCTCTCTCTCTCTCTCTCTCTCTTCTCTCTCTCTCTCTTCTCTTCTTTTTTCTTCTTCTTCTTTCTCTCTCCTCTCTCCTCTCCCCTCTATCTATCTATCTATCTATCTATCTCTCTCTCCTCTCTCTCTCCGTCTCTCTCTCTCTCTTTCTTTCTTTCTCCCTCTCTCTCTCCCTCTCCCTCTCTCTCTATCTATCTATCTATCTCTCTCTCCTCTCTCTCTCTCTTCCAGTTAATGTGGAGTGGGGATTCAGGTGGGGGTAAGGGGGGAGGGGGGTTATTGAATGTCTGAGAGTAAGTAACTATGAGTGTATTAATCAAAAATAGAACTAATGGATGCTAACTGAGGCACATGGAGTCAGTTGTTTGGGTGGGAATTTCGGGCATGGCAGAATTAGATATCGAGGAGGATAAATTATATTCGCTGCCTCTATTCTCACCCCCCCCCCCCCCCCCCCCCCCCCCCCGGCCGATTGGATTACCGAAAAAAACGTCGCCGGCTTTTTGCGATTTGGATTTGATTGATTTTTTTTTTAATTGTGCAACTTGTGACAAGAAACTTAACACATTGCTGCATTACAACCTTTGTGGACTACTATTATGAAGACTAGCATCCTAGACTAGGGGGATGAGAATAGTCACTTCGAATTATATTACCCTGTTAGACCGTGGCCTTTGTAAAGTTATGGCCTGATACTGACCAAAAAATGACGTCAAAATGCCAGTCTTTTGCCACAAAAGAAAACAAATCGTGAGTTGAATTCAAGAGTTCATTCAATGAAATGACTTGTTTCCATGAGCTCTACTAACGACAACTCACTAATGACGTCAAACTACCAGTCCTTTTGGATTTCAGTGTCAGGCTATAACATAACGATGGCTACGGCCTGATACGGCCTTCGTAAATTTATGGCCTGATACCGTGGCCTTCGTAAAGTTATGGCCTGATACTGACCAAAAAATGACCTCAAAATGCCAGTCTTTTGCCACAAAAGAAAACAAATCGTGAGTTGTATTCAATAGTTCAACCAATGAAATAACTTGTTTCCAAGAGCTCTACTAACGACAACTCACTAGGCGGTGCAAAACCAAATAATGACGTCAAACTGCCAGTCCTTTTGGATTTCAGTATCAGGCTATAGATAGAATGCGCTTGGCCAAGGAGTTCACAGCGTTGCCATCCGGAAGTATAACGGACCAACACACAAACTCTGTGTAACCATGAACTTTTATAGTCTGGTTAATACAATTTAGTGAGAACAACTCACAAACGCGGATGGCAAAAACAATAACAAAGGCCTGAGTGACGTCATCTGCATACTATCTATAACATAACGATGGCTACGGTTAGACTCGAGCTATGTTTGATTTAAATATTAAAATGAGATCGGAACCATATATTTAAAAATATAAAAAGTTATTACGATATTTATATGGTTGTAAAAAAATCGATTTATAACAATTTGTATTATCGATAAATATTATACATAGTTATATGGAGATTGTATTTCTATTTAACATGAAGCATATTTATCAAAATAAATATGACTAAAACTATATTTTGACAATCAATAATATTACGTTTTTTTTATTGGTTGAAAAGGGGGAGGGGGGGGGGGGTACAAATCGCTCAGTTGGTAGATCACTCGACTGCATTGGGTGAAAATATTGCTTAAAAAGTCTAAACAATCCAAATGTTTTTAATTAGATATTGTCATTGAAGAGATTGAACGCAAGTTTCCAAACTGATTTTTTAAATATAATCTTCAATGATGAAATACTGACTATAGATATTTATTATTTTGACTATAAATCAGATTTTTAGCAATGCTGAGTCGGCATACAGATTTTGACTATTAAATAACTGAGTTGAAATTTAAAACTCACTTAGTCTACATGTTTTTATTTAATTGTTTGTTGTTGTTTGGTTTTTTTTATTTTTTTTGTTTTTGTTTTTTTTTTGCTTTTGTTTTTTTTCTCCCTAATTCTGGTTTCTTTGGGTTTTTCACATTTCTTTCATGTTCAATTTTTATTTTTATTATTATTATTATTATTATTATTATTATTATTATTATTATTATTATTATTATTATTATTATTATTATTATTATTATTATTATTATTATTATTATTCTTATATATTTTTTAAAACTATTTTTTTTTTTTGGTTTGTATTTTTATAGGGTTGTTTTTTGGGGGGCGGGGGGGGGGGGGAGGTTGTCTGTTGTTTGTTTGTTTGTTTTTTTTTTTTTTTGGTCTATTTTAAGTTCTGCTATTTATCGTTTTGGGGGTCTGGCTTCTTAATTTTAATCCAATTGTCATCAGTGGTTTTCAAAAACTCTTTGAGTCAATTTTTCCACACTTTGAGATTTTCCTCCATGATTTAAATTCAAACATTATGTATATTTCAAATATCAACTGACACGAGAATTTCCTTTTAATGGATAATAAGTTCATCAAAATAAAACAAAATATTACAACACATAAGGGGAAACAATCCTCAGTATCTTATAATTGGAAAACCGGAAATTACGAGTTCCGGAAAATCACATTTCTACAAACGTTGTGTTGTTGTAATATTGGTCTTCTAGAGATAGTATGCAGATGACGTCACTCAAGCCTTTGTTATTGTTTTTGCCATCCGCGTTTGTGAGTTGTTCTCACTAAACTGTATTAACCAGACTATAAAAGTTCGTGGTTACACAGAGTTTGTGTGTTGGTCCGTTATACTTCCGGATGGCAATGTTGTGAACTCCTTGACCGAGCGCGCTCTATCTATATATTATTTACAGGTTTGTTTGTTTTAAAAAAAAATAAGGTTCCAAATTCCAGTGTGGTAACAAATTATAAGATCAAACATTACCATCACTGAAGTTCTGTTTTTAAAAGAATCGTTTCTATGGCGGATAGGTCAGAGAGTAGCGATACCCACTCCCCTGCCAGGCGGAGTTGTACCGATCAAAAGGTCATGGGTTCAAGCTCCTATCGCCACAAAGTTTTTTTTTTATTCTCTATTGTCTTCTGGCACCTTTCTAACTACTCACTTCATTCTTTGTTATCGACATAAGTGCGGCTATGTGGTCTAGTGGTATGACACTCGCTTTCGAATCGGAAGGTCCTGGGTTCGCGCCTCGCTCGGCGTATAGTTGAGTCCTTGGAAAAGACTCTTTACTCACATTCTCTCACCGTACTCAGGTGTAAAATGAGTACCTGGCCGTTAACAGCGTGGTCTTTGTCCGAACAATTGTAATATCGCCTAACAGGCGTCATGTCTCGTCCTACATGTTAAATGTTGCTGTTGACCAGGGACCCCTTGTAAAGCGATTTGGGCACATTTAGTGGATATTGCGCTATATAAAAGCTCAATTTTTTAAATAGGGAATGAGATTAGCGGAAGAGCAGCGTCCCTTGATTGGACGTCACCAATAGTCACCCATAGTTTGTGACGTCACCGGCGGAAAAGTTATTAGAGAGAGAACGTCATATTCGTTGTGAGCATGCGTCTCTTACTTTTCTGAAATCTAATTCTTAAAACATCTGTAAAGAATTCGATAAATAACTCCATCCCCCCAACTCCTTGATCTCTGATGGCCAAGATTTGAGATTCGCCTCAATTGGTTTGCGATCGACTTAATCTGAGATGTTTAAAAATCCCTGGTCACGACTGAATAATGCGAGTCACCGCGACCTTGATGACCAATGAAGTGGACACGCCGCCCGACAAGCTCGTCCTTTCATCATTCTTTACTCTTTTCTTCCTTTTATGTTTATTCCTCTCTCCCTCCATCCGTCCATCCATCCATCCAACCATCTATCCATCCATCCATCCATCCATCCATCCGTCCATCCATTCCTCCATCCACCCATGCTTCCATCCCTCCATCCATCCATCCGTCCATCCATCCGTCTATCCATCCGACCATCCATTGATCCATCCATCCATCCATCCCTCCATCCAACCACCCATCCATCCATCCATCCATCCATCCATCCATCCATCCATCCATCCGTCCATCCATCCGTCCATCCATTCATCCATCCATCCATCCGTCTATCCATCCATCCATTCATCCATCCATCCATCTATACATCCATCCATCCATCCCTCCATCCATCCATCCATCCATCCATCCATCTATACATCCATCCATCCCTCCATCCATCCATCCATCCATCCCTCCATCCTTCCCTCCATCCATCCATCCATCCATCCATCCATCTATCCATCCCTCCATCCATCCATCCATCCATCCATCCATCCATCTATCCCTCCATCCATCCATCCATCCATCCATCCCTCCATCCATCCATCCATCCATCCATCCATCCGTCCATCCATCCCTCCATCCATCCATCCATCCATCCATCCATCCATCCATCCATCCATCCATCCCTCCATCCCTCCATCCATCCATCCATCCATCCATCCATCCGACCATCCATTGATCCATCCATCCCTCCCTCCATCCATCCATCCATCCATCCATCCATCCATCCATGATCGATCAGGCTATAATATATTATAAATGGCGTGGTCAATCAAGCCAAGGCCACAACAACAGACATTAAACAGTCTGGGGTTTTTCTCACGAGGCTTGAGCCCAATAGAGTTTCTAATAATAGAGGCTAAATTGTTTTTGGATCGCATTCATTAATAACGTCTGACTTGCTGTTTGGTTCATGATTCAAATGGACAGAAATTTCTGTGACCTTCAATTAGACATTTTAAAAATATGTAAATTGATATGAATATCCATATATACAAATATCTAATGGATCTACCATGCGCAATGTGCTCCACAATATTCCACGAGCGTACCAGTACCAGTCTCGTTCTTTTTTTTGGTACTAACACTTTTACAACATCCATTAGTGCTTATAGCATAATTTAGGTACTTATTCACACCCAAGTCGAGTGGTATAATGGGGAGTTTGTCTTTTTTCTTTTATTAAACTTGAATCTTAAATTTCCTTATTTTGATCATTTAGATTTTATTTGATTTTAAATTCACTTTTGTTTTTCATCAAGTTCATTCCACACAATACAATACTAGATTGAAGCGGTGAGTCTCATTTAGGGCAGCGTGGCTCAGCGGTACGGTCTTTGCTTCTTACCCAAAAGGTACCGAGTTCGACTACCCGCCTCGATGTGTGGCCATGATCAACTGTCCTCGCCTTATCCAGCTCACTTTGCGGCGCTGCTTTGCGGTCAACGCCTGGGTTATTCCAGTCTTCCTGGAATAGTCCTTATTAGACAAATTTCCCCCATTGAGGACGAATAAAGGGAATTTTTATTTCATTTTATATTTTATTAAAAATTTCATAAACAAATACTGAAAACCGTTTAATTTACGTACACTCAAAACGGTATTATGGGAGAAGGGAGAAGAGGGGAGGGGGGGGGGGATGAACACTGTAAATTGAATGTTGCTTCATAGTTAATCATTAAGAATGCTGTCCAATTCCTGTTGATGCCGAAGTTGATATCGAACGTTTGTTCAACGTTATTTGAGTCCTAGGAGACGGTGTACATTGACATGACTGGTATATCATTTTTTATTTATTTCTAAATTCATTCATTCATTCATTCATTCATTCATTTGTTCACTCATTATTTATCAATTTGTTCACTTATTTATCTATCAATTTTTTTTTCTTTCTTCCTTCATTCATTCATGTATTTGATATACATTTATTTTCCCACTAATATATATATATATATATATATTCATTCATACATTCATTCATTCATTATTTCAATCATGAATCAATCGTTCACTCATTCATTCATTGTTTGTTCCTTCCTTCCTTCATTCATTCGTTCAGTATTTATTTAGTTATTCATCCACACAGATTTATTTATATTATTCACAAATATTTTATTCTTCATAATTTCATCTTATGGAGATCCGATCAAAGGGGTAAAAATCAAACGAGGTCAGTTTGACTTATAGGACCGAATCCTAAAAAAGAAAAAAAATCTCCCTTCTTACTCCCCCCCCCCCCCCTTTTTTTTTTTCTCATCCCTCCCTCCTCCCCTCTCTCACCCCTCCCCATCCCCCCTCTCACCCCTCTCCCCCCTCCCCCTCCCACTCTCCCCCCTCCTCTCACCTATCCCTCCCCCTCTCACCCCTACACCCCCCCCCCTTCTCACCACTCACACACACACACACACACACACACACACACACACACACAATGCCTCCTACTTTGTTCTAGACGCCAGACCTCTTCTCTCCCCTTTTTTTTTTTTTCCACCTAATTTGGGCGGATTGCCTGTTGATGCTGCAGCCCGCCTTTGATGAGTATGTAATCAGATTGGAATGTCTCGCACGCAATTTCCTACAATAATCAGGTCACCTCGTGATGAATTGGCTCGGGTACTCGATTCATAATAAAGTCGGAAATAATAATATGCGTTTAGCTCACAAATGTTTTTATTAACTCACTCAACCCTAACACCGACTATAGATAGAATGCGCTTGGCTAAGAAGCTCATAACATTGCCATCCGGAAGTATAACGGACCAACACACAAACCTGTGTGTATCCATGAACGTTTATAGTCGGGTTGATACAGTTCAGTGAGCATTATTCATAAACGCGGATGGCAAAAACCAATAACAAAGGCCTGAGTGACGTCATCTTCGAACTATCAATACCCGGGGTTACTTTTACCGTGGCCTTTGTAATGTTATGGTCTGACACTGACCAAAAAATGACGTCAAAATGTCAGTCTTTTGCCACACAAGAAAACAAATCGTGAGTTGTATTCAATAGTTCAACCAATGAAATAACTTGTTTCCTTGAGCTCTACTAACGACAACTCACTAGGCGGTGCAAAAACCAAATAATGACGTCAAACTGCCAGTCCTTTTGGATTTCAGTGTCAGGCTATAACATAACGATGGCTACGCTTTTACCCCATGCCTTTTTATTACATTTTTCAGAGACAAATTATAGGCGAAGTATTAAAGCTAATGGTTTTAGTTTTTGCATGTTAATGATGGTTGAATGACACTTTCTTTGTACGTGTTCATTTTAATACATTTTTCCAATTTTGAAAAACCTAGCAAAAAGCTCTAGGATTGAGTGAGTTAATTTGGTTTGATGGTTCAATTTGTTGAGCATTTTGAATGGCACGTGAGCGAAATGGGTTTGAATCCAATATAAATCAAGATATTATTTTTTCAGATTGCCTTATTATGCGGCTATGTCTTCTTGTGGTATGACACTAGCTTTTGGATCGGAAGGTCCTGGGTTCGAGCCTCGCTAGGTGCAGGGTTGAGTCCTTGGAAAAGACTCCTTACTCACATTCTCTCCTCGTATTCAGGTGCAAAATGGTCATAAACCTGGTCATAAACATCATTCTCTCTGTCAAAATAAAATCTTTCTTGTGGCAAAATTGATAGCGAGAGATACAAGGTTAGAGTATAGATAGTATGCGCTTGGCCTAGAAGATCACAACATTGCCACCCGGAAGTATAACGGACCAACACACAAAACTTGGTGTAACCTTAAACGTTTATAGTCTGATTAATATAGTTTAGTGAGAATTACTCATAAACGAGGATGGCAAAAAACAATAACAAAGATATGAGTGACATCAACATCGATCTATCTATAGTTTCACTGGGCATCCAATAGATAGTTCGAAGATGACATCACTCGGGTCTTTGTTATTGTTTTTTTTTTTTTTTTGCCATCCACGTTTATAAGTAATTCTCATTAAACTGTATTAATGACTATAAACGATCATGGTTGGTTACACAAAGTTTTATGTGTTGGTCCGTTATACTTCCGGATGGCAATGTTGTGAGCTCCTTAGCCAAGCGCATACTACCTATACCGTTTCGAGGTGGTAAGACACAAAATATTTTAAACGTTGTTTCTGCCAGTCTGTGTCAAAGTGACCCATCATGGCGTATATCGCGGGTCATACTGTAATATTGCAGAAAGTGATCACTGAAACACTCAGGTCGGTGAAAATATATGGAGTCAGACCCTTGGATTCCTAGAAATGATCGATATGATATCGATATTTTGAGAGAGAGAGAGAGAGAGAGAGAGAGAGAGAGAGAGAAGTCTAACTCTCTGTTTGTATATGTATGTGTGTCTGCGTGTTTGTGTATGTATGTGTGTGTCTGCGTGTGTGTGTGTGTGTGTGTGTATGTATGTATGTGTGTGTGTCTATCTGTCTCTCAGTCTGATGGGAAAATTGATAGCTAGAGATACAATCGAAGAGTAACGTTTCACTGGCTATTCAACACCGTTTCGAAGTGGTAAGACACAAAATATTTTTTAAAAGTTGTTTTTGTCAGTCTGTGTCAAGGCGTCCTCTCGTGTCGAATATATAATCGCGGGTCACACTGTAATATTGCAGAAATGAATGAATGTCACACACACCCCAGTCGATGATAACGTCTGGCCCTTTGATTCCTGGAATGATCGATACGGTATCAATATCATTTTATTGATATAGTAATGTCTCATGCATATCGAGGCATTTTTTATTTTTACGACCCATTTCATTTGATTAATGTCAAAGGTCAAGCAGGCGATACTGGACGATAACCGGAAATAACCAATAAAATCAAACATTCACTAAATTAACTGCCGCATTCTGGATCAACAATGACTGATGTGTATAAAGGATAGTTTTGAAAACTATATTTTTTCTTTCACTTTAATCTCCCCCCCCCTTACACCTTTCTCTCTCTCTCTCTCTCTCTCTCTCTCTCTCTCTCTCTCTCTCTCTCTTTCTCTCTCTCTCCTCTCTCTCTCTCCTCTCTCTCTCTATCTATCTATCTATCCCTCTCTCTCTCTCTATTTCTCTCTCTCTCTCTTTCTCCCCTCGCTCTCTCTCTCTTTCTCTCTCTCTCTCTCTCTCCCTCTCTCTCTCTCTTTTTCTCTCTCTCTCTCTCTCTTTCTCCCTCCCCCCCTCTCTCTCTCTCTCTCTCTCTCTCTCTCTCTCTCTCTAAAGACAAATTAATGAGAGATGATAGAATAGCGTTATAACGCTGTCTTTAATGTTTCATTTATCGTGTTTTGTTGACAAAGGGGAGACCCGAAGCGTCCGCATCATTTGTCTTCGTCAACAAAAAACCTAGCTTCCATTTCATCATTGGTATAGATTGCTTCGAGCTTCAAGCAGCAACATTTGTTTCACGCATGATTTAAACTACATGTTGGCTATGTGGTCTAGTGGTATGACAATCGCTTTCGGATCGGAAGGTCCTGGGTTCGAGCATCGCTCGGCGCATAGTTCAGTCCTTGGAGAAGGCTCTTTACTCACATTCTCTCACCGTGTAAAATGAGTACCAGGCCGTTAACAGCGTTGTCTCTGTACGAAAAAAAAATTAATATCGCCTAATAGGTGTCATGTCCCGTCCTTCATGTTAAATGTTGCTGTTGGCCAGGGACCGATTGTAAAGCGCTTTGAGCACGTGTAGTGGATATTGCGCTATATAAAAAAATCTCAATCTCGGACAATCGTCATAAAGTAAAACAATGGCAGCGTTGGTAAACAAAGAAGACTGAACAGGTTTTACTATCGCTGTTATTTGTCTAAGTAAAATACCCACTCTTCTACTGCTTGATCAAGTGAACTAACACAGAAAACTGTGTATTAACTTAAACGTTTATATCTGATCGAGAATATCGTGTGATAACTAGTCAACCATTTGGTAAATAGATCGAAGTTGACGTCACTCCTGTCTTTGTTATTTTATCTTATTTTTTATTTTTTATTTTTTGCCATCCGCGTTTATGAGTAATTCTCACTAAACTGTATTAACCAGAGTATAAAAGTTCATGGTTAAACAGTTTTGTGTGTTGGTCCGTTATACTTCCGGATGGCAATGTTATGAACTTCTTAGCCAAGCGCATACTATCTATAGCCTGACAAATAAAGCCAGTCTTTGGCAACAAAAGAAAACAAATAGTGAGTTGCATTCAATAGTTTCAACTCAAATGTGAAGTCTGTCCTACTGTATGGATGTGAAACTTGGAATGCATCACAAGCATGTTTAAGGAGGGTACAGATTTTCGTAAACAGGTGCATGCGTAAGCTACTCAGAATAAAATGGATGGATAGAATAAAACATGAAGAAGTATGGAAAAGAACACAGCAGAAACCAGTGGGAGAGGAAATAGGAAGAAGACGATGGAGGTGGATTGGACACACGCTTAGAAAGAACGACTCCATTATAACAAAGAAAGTATTGGACTGGAACCCCCAGGGCAGAAGATCAAGGGGAAGGCCACGAGGAACATGGAGAAGAATTAAAGAAGCTGATATACAGAGAAGTGGTAAGACCTGGAATGAGATTAAAAAGTTAGCTCAGGATAGAGAAGGATGGAAACTGTATGTATGTGGCCTATACCCTGACCCAGGGTGAAAAAGGCAATGATGATGATGATGATGATTCAATAGTTCAACCAATGAGACCACTTGTTTCCATGAGCACCACTAACGACAACTCACTGGGCGGTGCTAAAACCAAATAATGACGTCAGAATGCCAGTCTTTTTGGTTTTCAGTGTCAGGCTATAACTTCACGATGGCGACGCTAGAACCCATTAGGACTTATATTTGACGTCATTTTCTAGGTTTTTGCACCGTCGTTAGTAGTGCTCAAGGAAACAAGTGATCCCATTGGTTGAGCTATTGAATACAACTCACGATTTGTTTTCTTTTGTGGTAAAAGACTGGCATTTTGACGTCATTTTCTAGGTTTTTGCACCGTCGTTAGTAGTGCTCAAGGAAACAAGTGATCCCATTGATTGAGCTATTGAATACAACTCAAGATTTTTTTTCTTTTGTGGACAAATATTTGTCTTTTGACGTCATTTTTTGGTCAGCGTCAGGCTATACGTTTACGATGGCTACGCTCAAACCGTTGTCCTCTGGCCTCCTGTCAGAACTTCCAGAATTGGCCACAGAAAGAATCGTGTTTCTATTGCTCATTCTTTCTTTCTCTCTCTCTCTCTCTCTCTCTCTCTCTCTCTCTCTCTCCCCCTCTCTCTCTCTCTCTCCCCCCCTCTCTCTCCCCCTCTCTCTCTCTGTCTCTCTCTCTCTCTCTCTCTCTCTCTCTCTCTCTCATTGTCTCTAATTTTCTCTCAATAAACTTTTTCCTAGTCTAGTCATTTTTTGTTTGTTTTCCAAAACCGATGAGTTTCTTCAAGGAAGGTCAGAGTGTTCGTAGTGTTTGGTTAAATCGAAGTTCGCTCACAAAGGGTTAACACATCAAACGCCTTTCAACTTGTAAATGACAGAAACCCGAAACTTTTTAAAAAATAAATAAATCTTCATCTTAATACTTAACGTCACTTCCCTCGTAATGACGCATGGTAACTTAGTAACTGGCTCTAAACTATCGGACTAATGGCGGACGCCCATTGGAAATATTTCTCCGACGAGCATAAAAGCGTATCCAGAGGAAAAAAAAACATTATAAATCTGATCATGTTTTGACTTTTACACATTCTCATCACAAGACTTATGAAAAGTTCTAGTTAGCATGAAGAATAAAAACTACAGATTTTCTTTGTTGAGAACCACGAT
>NC_088360.1:139973417-139975917 GCF_034508935.2 Berghia stephanieae | reverse complement strand
TTATTATTATCATTATTATTATTATTATTAATCATTATTATTATTATTATTATTATTTTATTATTATTATTATTATTATTATTATTATTTATTTATTTATTTATTTATTTATTTATTTATATTATTATTATCATCATCATCATCATCATCATCATCATCATCATCATCATCATCATCATTATTATGTGGTGTTGGGTGCGAGTTGTCATCTTACCTTATTTTAGATATTGTTTGATATTATACCTGACCTACGTGGTGTGGTGTCTAAACTCAGTAAGGTCGCGGGTTCAAACCCCCATCACCGCCGCGAAATTTATATTCTCTATTGTCTTCTGGGTCTAAACTCACCCTCGCAATGGAAGTTTCTAGATTGACCTGGGCACGAGATTCGTCTGTGCAAATTCTCAACTTTCTCCTTTCTTTTCTTGTTACTCCTCTTTCTCATTGTTTAACAACATATAAGTTATCTCCCATTACATACATTGCAAATAGACTTCAACAGTCGTAACGTCACTTCCCTCGTAATGACGCATGGTAACTTAGTAACTGGCTCTAAACTATCGGAACAATGGCGGACGCCCTTATGAAATATTTCTCCGACGAGTATTTAAGCGTATCCAGAGGGGGGGGGGGGGAACATTATAAATCTGATCATGTCTTGACTTTTCCACATTCTGATCACAAAACATATGAAAAGTTCTAGCCAGCATGAAGAATAAAAAGTACCGATCTTCTTTGTTTAGAACCACGATGGCGACCGTTGCTGTGCGAATTGACATCAGACTATTGACTCCAATTCTTAACTTTCTCCTTTCTTTTCTTGTCACTCCTCTTCATCATTGTTTAACAACATCCAAGTTATCTCCCATGATAGACATTGCAAATTCTGGCATCCCAAGCCAGACCTCAGACCTCAGAAAAATTCGTTTCCCCAATAAATATTTTGTTTTAATTCCACTATTTATTTTACCCTCATCAACGGGCACATATTTTCAGGTCAAATAACCGAATGCAATTATGGGCTTAGATAGTTTAGCATTGTTGCAATGGAGAACAGATCAGATAGCAAGTCGTTAGCAAGCCGCTCTCTTTGTTTTTACACTTTAAATAACTAGATACCCCTCAATGGTGTGTCACTCGCCTTCGGACCGGAAAGTCAAGGGTTCGAGTCCCGATTTGAGCGGTGCATAGTTCAGTCCTAGGAAAAAGGACTAGTTACAATCTCTCTTTTCAATCGGGTGTATAATCAGTACCAGACCTTTACAACATTGTCTCGTTCATTTAAAAATAAAATGTAATATCACATAACAGGCATCATGTCTCGTCATGATGATGTTGGCCAGGGATCCGTTGTAAATCGATCGCTTTGAGCACATTTAGTGGATATTGCGCTATAAAATACTCATTTACACCTGAGTCGAGCGAGTAATAATAGTAATTTTATTCCTTAACTAATAATATAACATGTCTGGGCCAAGGTTGTGTGAGACATGACAAATCTCCTCCCAGCCATCGATCGCAAAGCCAATTTTCTCTCTCTCTCTCTCTCTCTCTCTCTCTCTCTCTCTGTCTCTCTCTCTCTCTCTCTCTCTCTCTCTCTCTCTCTCTCTCTCTCCCCAATTTCAGCAATCCCGATTCCAAGGTTCAAAGTATATCAGTTTGGAAACGTTAGTAGAATGGGGGTGTTATGATAACAGTACCTACTACCTACTAACGAGGAATGCACGCCTCTCGAGACTTAAAATAAATAAACTTACATAGTTCGTCAGTCAGCATCCTGCATTGATTGAAGGTGAATTGGGGGGGATCAAGTTAGTTTGTATACACGCAACTGTAACATCTAAATGTTGTTATGACTGTCGAAGCGAAGTGCTCGTCTTTCTATTTCTATTGTGAGAATTGGTGTTCGTTCGTTTGTTTGCTTTTATCTGTCTGTGTCTCATTGTTTGTCTTTCCTGGAGTCGTCGGTTTTGATTTTCTTTTCTTTTCTTTTTTTTTCTTTTTAAAATTTTTTTTTTAGGTTTGATTTTTGATCTAGTTTTGCTTATGTGAGCAGAATTTTCTTTGGATATCATTTTTTGTGTGCTCTTGTTTCATTTATATATGCGAAGGGGCCGAGTGGTTAAGGCATTGCACTGTGACCCGGAAGGACACGGGTTCGAGCCCCGCTTCAGGCACTTTCGTTTTTTTCCTTGAGCTAGATTATTAACCCCCCAATTTGTTCACTTGGACAACATGGGTGATTCCTGTTGACATCAGACATCTTGTTTGATGAGTTATCTATATTCCTTCGTGGAATGCCTCGGCGACGATATCTTATGATGTCGTGGAGGAAAAGGCATAATTAATAATTATTAATATATATATATATATATATATATATATATATATATATATATATATTATATATATATATAAAACCGCTTTCACGGTTACTGTTTTAAGTCTCTTTAATAAGTTTATAAAGTTTCTATATTTATTAACATTTATATTTTGGAGC
>NC_088360.1:139965917-139968417 GCF_034508935.2 Berghia stephanieae | reverse complement strand
GACGTCATCTTCGAACTATCTATACTTAAAAATCAAACATTCTTAATTTTTAGGAGATGAAAACTGTAATCAATAATTTTTGTTTTTAAATCAACAATTTAACTTCAAGGATTAAATTAACACTTTAACCGGCTATGTGTGGTCAAGTGGTATGATACTCGCTTTCGGATCGGAAGGTCCTGGGTTCGAGCCTCGCAATCGGCGCATAGTTGAGTCCTTGGAAAAGGCTCTTTACTCACATTCTCTCACCGTACTCAGGAGAAAATGAGTACCTGGCCGTTAACAGCGTTGTCTTTGTCCGAAAAAATGTATTATCGTCTAACAGGGGTCATGTCCCGTCCTACATGTTAAATGTTGCTGTTGATCAGGGATCCCTTGTAAAGCGCTTTGAGCACATTTAGTGGATATTGCGCTATATAAAGCTCTTTTTTTTTAAATCTTTAATGATACTCATCAAGTTCTGAAATCGAAGACCAAATTTCGTAATTCTATGATTTTTTCTTACAAGGTCTGTGTTAGAAGTCAAAACTAGACATGATCACTGGTTTGAAGTGATGTAGCAATGACTATCCCGCACAAATCTTTGGGCCTCTTTTTCGCTCACGAAGTGCCCGAATTCGCGTCAAAATATGGGACGAAGCCGTTCCGTATATGCTATTTTTAAAAAAAATTACGACGCTGTTTATCGATGAATATGACTGAAAGTTGGCACACAGTTAGAAAAAAAGGTCATTTTAGATTATGTCAAGCGACAAAACTCGTGCGATTACCAGAAAACCGTTAAAAATAGATTTTTACTCTTTGGAGTAAAATATTTCTAAAACTACCGGGCGTGGAGGTTTTGTCGCTGACAAGGTAATACATGAACATTTCTTCTTTTTGGTTATAAAATTTCATATGAATATGACGAGTACTTTTCCCGTATTTTACAAAACGCCATCCTAATTTGCTCTTCAAGTTTCAATCTTTTAATCCACTTATTACGCAAGATACAACGAAAGGTCGAAAAAAAAAAATGCCGAAAAAGCGCCCCATATTTTTGCGTTTTTTTTTCCTCTTTGACACCTTTAAAACTGTATAACTTGTTTATTTATGAATGGATTTTCAAAATTCAAAAACATTTTTACTCAGTGGAGATAGGGCTTTGATTTTAGACAAAAAATTGTCCTCAAAAAGAGAAAAAAACATTTTTCATAGTCATTGCTAAGTGATGGTTGATAGAGAAGGTGCTGTTAGTGGGGAGGAGGGGGGGGGGGGGGGGGGGGGGGTAGGAAATAGAAGACAATGGTGTGGGGAACCAGGAGATGTGGAAGGAGGCCAGTTTGGATATTATGATTCATTGCTGTGGATATAGGTAGTTCGAAGATGACGTTACTTCGGTTTTTGTTATTGTTTTTTGCCATCCGCGTTTATAATTAATGCTCACTGAACTGTATTAACCCGACTATAAATATTCATGGATACACACAGTTCTGTGTGTTGGTCCGTTTTACTTCCAGATGGCAATGTTATGAGCTTCTTAGCCAAGCGCATACTATCAATAGATAGTTCAAAGATGACGTCACTCAGGTCTTTGTTATTGTTTTTTGCCATCCGCGTTTATGAGTAATGCTCACTGAACTGTATTAACGCGACTATAAATATTCGTGGATACACACAGTTTTGTGTGTCGGTCCGTTATACTTCCGGATGGCAATGTTATGAGCTTCTTAGCCAAGCGCATACGATCTATAGATAGTTCGAAGATGACGTCACTCAGGTCTTTGTTATTGTTTTTTGCCATCCGCGTTTATGAGTAATGCTCACTGAACTGTATTAACCTGTCTATAAACGTTCATGGATACACATAGTTTTGTGTGTTGGTCCGTTATACTTCCGGATGGCAATGTTATGAGCTTCTTAGCCAAGAGCATACTATCTATAGGTAACCAGGAGATGTGGAAGGAGGTCTGTTTGGATATGTATGATTCATTGCTGTGGATGTAATAAGATATGAGTGGTAATAAAACTTAGTCGTCATTTGTTTGAAGTGGTATGACCGCTGCAGTGTGGGTGTCTTTTGATGGTGATGGTGATGGTGATGGGTGATGGTGATGGTTTCGTGATGACTATCTTACAAATGTGGCGGTCAATGAAATATATTATGAGTTGTTTGTTTTTTTTTTGTCAGTAGGATTCATCCAAACATTGGTATTATTATTATTATTATTATTATTATTATTATTATTATATTATTATTATTATATTATTATTATATTATTTATTATTATTATTATTATTATTATTATTATTATTATTATTATTATTATTATTATTATTATTATTATCATCTCTATATTTATTATTATTATTAATTATTATTATATATTATTATTATTATTATTATTATTAATTATTATTATTATTTATTATTATTATTAATTATTATATTATTACAAATCTATTTTTTAAACCTAAAGAACTTGAGCATAATATTATATAGAATGCAATATCTATTAGC
>NC_088360.1:139955917-139960917 GCF_034508935.2 Berghia stephanieae | reverse complement strand
GTATGCGCTTGGCTAAGAAACTCATAACAACATTGCCATCCGGAAAAAAAAACGGACCTACACACAAAACTGTTGTGTGTAACCATGAACGTTTATAGTCTGGTTAATTCAGTTTAGTGATTATTACTCATAAACGCGGATGGCAAAAAATAATAACAAAGAACTGATTGACGTCAACTTCATTCTATCTATAATGGAAAAAGCCGACGTGTATTTATTTTACAGGTCTGATAATTGTGCGGCTATGTGGTCTAGTGGTATAACACTCGCTTTCGGATCGGAAGGTCCTGGGTTCGAGTCTCGTCGACGCATAGTTGAGTCCTTGGAAAAGACTCTTTACTCACATGCTCTCGCCGTACTCAGGTGTAAAATGAGTACCTGACCGTTAACAGCGTTGTCTTTGTCCGAAAAATTGTAATATCGCCTAACAGGCGTCATGTCTCGTCCTACCTGTTAAATGTTGCTGTTGACCAGGGACCCCTTGTAAAGCGCTTTGAGCACGTTTAGTGGATATTGCGCTATATAAAAGCTCAATTTAATTTTACTTTAATAATCCAAATCGTGATGGCCTCATTTTTGTAATGGAAATAAATCTATTCCAAAAACAACGCAAAATATATTCTTCATTCTTCATCTTACAAAATATATTCTTCATTCTTCATCTTACAAAATATATTCTTCATTCTTCATCTTACAAAATATATTCTTCATTCTTCATCTTACAAAATATATTCTTCATTCTTCATCTTACAAAATATATTCTTCATTCTTCATCTTACAAAATATATTCTTCATTCTTCATCTTGCAAAATATATTCTTCATTCTTCATCTTACAAAATATATTCTTCATTCTTCATCTTACAAAATATATTCTTCATTCTTCATCTTACAAAATATATTCTTCATTCTTCATCTTGCAAAATATATTCTTCATTCTTCATCTTACAAAATATATTCTTCATTCTTCATCTTACAAAATCTATTCTTCATTCTTCATCTTACAAAATATATTCTTCATTCTTCATCTTACAAAATATATTCTTCATTCTTCATCTTACAAAATATATTCTTCATTCTTCATCTTACAAAATATATTCTTCATTCTTCATCTTACAAAATATATTCTTCATTCTTCATCTTACAAAATCTATTCTTCATTCTTCATCTTACAAAATATATTCTTCATTCTTCATCTTACTTTTAAACGATAACAAATAATTAAGCTTGTAAAAAAATGAGCTTTATATAGCGCAATATCCACAAAATGTGCTCAAAGCGCTTTACCAGGGGTCTCTGGTCAACAGCAACATTTAACATGTAGGACGGGACATGATGCCTGTTAGGCGATATTGCAATTTTTCGGACAAAGACAACGCTGTTAGCGGCCAGGTACTCATTTTACACCTGAGTATGGTGAGAGAATGTGAGTAAAGAGCCTTTTCCAAGGACTCAACTATGCGCCAAGCGCGAGGCTCGAACCCAAGACATGCCGATCCGAAAGCGGGTGACATACTACTAGACCACATAGTCGCTCTATATATAGACGACTAATGGAGTAAACCCAACGTCTTATCATTTGCAGGTCCGATAACCCACATTGTGATGGCCTCATTGTTTTAATGGGAATGCTCTCCAACCAACGCAAAAATATATATTATTCATTCTTCAACTTTCCGGTTAATCATTTTTCCCGATAACGAATAATAGAGTAAAGCCAACGTGTTCTTATTTGAAGGTCTGATAACCCAAATTGTGCTGGGCTCATTGTTGTATAGATAGTTCGAAGATGACGTCACTCAGTTCATTGTTGGTGATTTTTGCCATCCGCGTTTATGAGTAATGCTCACTGAACTGTATTAACCCGACTATAAACTTTCATGGATACACACAGTTTTGTGTGTTGGTCCGTTATACTTCCGGATGGCAATGTTATGAGCTTCTTAGCCAAGCGCATACTATCTATTGGGAATGCTCTCAAACCGACACCAAGTCATATTGTACAATACAACAATGATTAATAGGCTAATTAATTGTGCGGCTATGTGGTCTAGTGGCATGACACTCGCTTTCGGAATGTAAGGTCCTGGGTTCGAGCCTCGCTCGGCGCATAGTTGAGTCATTGGAGAAGGCTCTTAACTCACATTCTCTCACCGTACTCTGGTGTAAAATGAGTACCTGGCCGTTAACAGCGTTGTATCTGTCCGAAAAAAAATATTCTAATATCGCCAAACAGGCGTCATGTCCCGTCCTAAATGTTAAATGTTGCTATTGGCCATGGACCCCTTGTGAAGCGCTTTGAGCACGTTTAGTGTATATTGCGCTATATCAAAGCTCAATTATTTTTTTAAAGATCAAGCCCATAATTGCGACAGGTTACCAGACCTGCTAAAGTGTGGCCCTGGAGGTGTTGTGTACTTGTGACTCAAATCATACTCATTAGGTCATTACGTACCGAAATCTAACCAACAAAAAAAATAACAGCAACACACAAAAAAACCACCAACCCCCCACCCCCCCCCCCCCCCCCCCAACAAAAAAAAAAAAAAAAAAAAAAAAAAAAAAAAAAAAACAGGAAGAAAAATAACAATATAATAAATATAATAATAATAATAATATAATAATAATAATAATAATAAAAAATTAATAATAATAATATAATAATAATAATAATAATAATAATAATAATAATAATAATAATAATAATAATAATAAAAAAAAAAAAAAAAAAAATAATATAATAATAATAATAATATATAATAATATATAATAATAATAATATAATATAATAAATAATAATAATAATAATAATAAATAATAATAATATAATAAATAATGATAATATAAATAATAATAAAATAATAATAGATAATATAATAATAATAATAATATAATAATAATAATAATAATAATAATAATAATAATAATAATAATAATAATAATAATAATAATAATAATAATAATAATAATAAACAATAATCGTAAACAAAGATGGCTGACATCAACTATCATCTTGTAAAGAAACAACAAAGGCTTGAAAAATCGTAAATAACAGGGAATGAGATTAGCGGAAGAGTAGCGTCCCTTGATTGGACGTCACCCATAGTCTGTGACGTCACCGGCGGAAAAGGTATTAGAGAGAGAACGTCATGTTGGTTGTGCGCATGCGTCTCTCGTCCTCTCTTCCGCTGAAAGCGGCTTGAGACACTTCAAAACCAAATTGACGTTCTCTCTGTAAGGTGACGTCCAATCAAGGGACGCTACTCTTCCGCTAATCTCATTCCCTATAAACAAGACAAAATATACTTGTTCAGATCTTTAATGCTTTTAATGTCGGGTATAATTTTCACTTTGGGTAAATCCGTAAATTCATCTTGATAAAGATGTGATGAAGGAACATTGGCACTAGTCATGTGACACATCCGATAACAACACTCAAAAAATGTTCATTTTACCGCCGTACACTGAAAAAAAAAACCCCAAAAAACAAACAAACAAACAAACAAACAAACAACACGAATTTAAAAGTTTGGCCAGAAAAATCGTCCTTCAAATATCGATCGATTAAAATGACCCTCGTCTTGTCAAAATTTCTCAAATATGGAACTTTGCAAAATCCCAGGTTTAAGATGGGTTGTTTTTTGTTTTTTTTGGCAAGATCAGGATAATTTTTTAACACTGATCGATATTTGAAGGACGAGATTTCTGTCCAATATAATTTGGAATACGTGTAGTTTTTTTTTTTTTTTTTTTTTTTTTTTGGGGGGGGGGGGTAATTTATTTTAAATGTTTTTTTCAGATTTGTTTGTTTGCATCAAAGTGCGACATTCTAACGTATCAACGGATATTTATTTCAAGATAATAACAAAGAAAGGAAGGATTTTATATCACTGCCAAATTTCCAAATTTATTATATTATTTTTACCCAAATTGTGCGAAACTCGAGGCAGGTAAAATTCAAGTTTGAAAGGCTGTCGATAAAAGAAGATAATTGCTGAGTGCCCGTGGCTCCATAACCGTTGTCATCTTTGATAAATTGCTTGATGTCTGTCTGAATGGTGATATTATCATATCCAATTTATGTTTTGCTCATCATGTGATTTTGATGAGTCGGTGAAAACAATAATATTATTAGCATTATTTCAATTTGGCAATGATTTGGCGCCTATCATTTTATTCCATAAGATTTTAGCATCTTTTAAGGTTTTAGACACATATCAAGGTCTAGATAAAGGATTGGACTTTGCGCGTTTTATTAAGTAAAATTTGCAACGCACCACTTCAAAAATATTTTTAAAACAAACACATCTTCTATAGATCTATATAACTTAACATATGGTATAGGGCAAAATATGATAAAATCCCTTGAATGCCCCTAATATTAATAGTAATACCATAAATATATTGATTAAACATTACAATAATGATACACGCGGTAAAGATTGTATTTCAACTTAAATGTACTCATGTATATGTGGTGTACAAACATAAATCTTTAACCGTGACATCCAAAGCACACACACACACACACACACACACGCGCGCGCGCGCGCACATTTAGAAGATAACCATAATAATATAACAATGCATAATATATACATACACGATTGAAAGCCATGTCAACAGTGAAAAAAAAGTATGATTCGTCATATACTAATCTCCCATCATGCAATTCCCTGTCTATATCAACTTCATTGGAAAAAAAACCACAACTTTGTACCACAAATATCAGAGCATTTGAGTTTTTAAAAAGTATGTTGAATCCAATAATATAAATATTTGTCATGTTTGTTGTGATTGTGATAATATCATTAATTTATTGCTAATGAAATGAAAGTCACTGATGAAGAGGGCGACAAATTCATGGTGACGCTAAAGAAGTCTTTTGTATCCAATTAAGAAATTAAGGAGCAGGCACCGGTGTAGCTAGCCTAAGACAAAGATCTATCTGAACAAGTGTGTCGAAAGGTGCCAGACAAAGCATGAAAGAAAAATACAAGAA
>NC_088360.1:139943417-139948417 GCF_034508935.2 Berghia stephanieae | reverse complement strand
GTTCGGCTATGTGGTCTATTGGTATGACACTTGCTTTCGGATCGGAAGGTCCTGGGTTCGAGCCTCGCTCCTGGCGCAAAGTTGAGTCCTTGGAAAAGGCTCTTTACTCACATTCTCTCACCGTACTCAGGTGTAAAATGATACCTGGCCGTTAAGAGCGTTGTCTTTGTCCGAAAAATTGTATTATCACCTAACAGGCATCATGTCCCGTCCTACATGTTAAATGTTGCTGTTGACCAGGGACCCCTTGTCAAGCGCTTTGAGCACATTTATTGGATATTGCGCTATATAAAGCTCAATTAAAAAAAAAATTAGTTTTGTCCTGGCCAACGCAGGAGTTCCCTTGGCTGAGAGGGAAACAGTCAGTCAAATGTACCGTGTTAGTTTTGGGTGCTGATAATTTTTTTTCGTGTAAATAATCCCTCTGTTAAGAACCAGATCATTAAACTAATATTTTTGTTTTTAACATATTATCTTGTAAACATTTCAGTGTGTATATTCGCTTAGTGGGATCCTGTGCTTGTCTCTGAATGAAACCTATATGTAAAATAAGATAAGATAAGATAAGATATACTTTTCCAAGGACTCAACTATGCGCCGAGCGCGAGGCTCGAGCTCAGGACCTTCCGATCCGAAAGCGAGTGTCATACCACGAGGCCACATTGCCGCACACTACATCAAATCAGCAGCATGCCACGCGCCTAAGATCCTTGGTGACCCTAGGTACGGGCTTGACCAAAGCGTGACCAGTCATACAAAAAACTAAACAAAACAGACAAAAGCAGGATCCACACCACCCTCTGCTTCACGCTGACCAGTTGTAGTGGACAAAAACACGCGACAAAAACATAATTTGTCCCAGGAGATCCGATGAGATCCCCCCCCCCCCCAACCCCTCTCCTTTCATTCTTTAGTCACACCTCGTTTGTATTTTAGTTAATACGATGCATGCGCACTTGAAGTCCGTGGTGCAGCTTTCATTCGATTCACACTTCCGCTGGTGGGCTGGGTAGGTAAGATGGCGGGAAGGGGAGGGGGATGGGGGGGAGAATCTACTCTTTTGTTGGACACTTAATCCGCCCCCAACCCCCAACTGTGACACTGGACGAGAAGAGGGGGGTAATTACGGGGTAATGGTAATAATTTACGAGGTATACCACTCACTCGACTCAAGTGTAAATGGGTACTTGTTACCCTGCAATGACTAATTTGCATAATAACAATATGTAATGATAGTAACTGGGGAACAAAGAATACACTCGAAGGGGAGTTTTAAGAGCATGTGAAATTTTTGTTCAAAAATTTGTACAATCTAAATAAAAAGTCCCCTGAAAGATGAGCGATAATTTTGTGTTACGTATTTTTTTTAAAACTTACATTCTATGTATTGTTGTTTATAGATAGTATGCAGATGACGTCACTCAGGCCTTTGTTATTGTTTTTGCCATCCGCGTTTGTGAGTTGTTCTCACTAAACTGTATTAACCAGACTATAAAAGTTCATGGTTACACAGAGTTTGTGTGTTGGTCCGTTATACTTCCTGATGGCAATGTTGTGAACTCCTTGGCCAAGCGCATTCTATCTATAAAGACATATCTATCTATAGAATATTTATCTATCTATTCATCTCTTTGACTGTCTACCTATCTGCTTAAATATCAATATGGCTATCTTTCTATCTATATATATTTCTATCTATTTTATTTATCTATCATTCCATCTATTTATTTATCTATCTACCTATCTATCTATCTATCTATCTATCTATCTATCTATCTATCTATCTATCTATCTATCTATCTATCTATCTATCTATCTATCTATCTATCTATCTATCTATCTATCTATCTATCTATTTATCTATCATTCCATCTATCTATCTATCTATCTATCTATCTATCTATCTATCTATCTATCTATCTATTTATCTATCTATCTATCTATCTATCTATCTATATATCTATCTCATACCAACCTATCTGTCTGTCTATCTATCTATCTATCTATTTATCTACCTGTCTATCTATCTATCTATCTATCGATTTATCTATCTATCTATCTATCTATCTATCTATCTATCTATCTATCTATCTATCTATCTATCTATCTATCCATTCATCTTTCTATCTATCTATCTATCTATCTATCTATCTATCTATCTATCTATCTGTCCGTCTGTCTGTCTATCTATCTATCTATCTCTCTATCGATCTACCTATCTATCTATCTATCTATCTATCTATCTATCTATCTATCTATCTATCTATCTGTCTGTCTATCTATCTATCCATTTATCTATATATATATATATATATATATATATATAATATATTATATATATATATATATATATATATATATATATATATATATATATATATATATATCCATCTATCTATCTACCTATCTATCGATCTATCTCTCTTTCTATCTATCCATCCCACTTTTTATCTATATTAATTTATCAATCCACATATCTCTCAACCCCTTCCCCTTTTAAATCTCATATCCGTCATATTTGAATGTATTCCCTAAAATACACGGCAAAAAAGAAAAATATCATAAAGTTTAAAGATTAAAGTATAAAACTCCAAACGCAAATCTCGGTTTCTCACGTCAAGAAAAATAATTTATAAACAATAAATTCCATTTATTTCTTATATCATCATTATCATATTATTGTTATCAGAATGATAATATAAAAAATAATTTATATTTTTAGCTTATATTTTTTCATTTTCTCCATGTCGGTTGACCGAGATGAAATTTCTCACCTGGTGTTTTATTCCATCCAGAACAGCCAAACTTTATCTGTAATTTGGCAAAAATACATTTTGAGAGAAATCAAACTTTGGCCAGAAATGTGCTATTTCACAAGTTGTGCAGCGATGTGGTCTAGTGGTATGGCACTCGCATTCGGATCGGAAGGTTCTGGGTTCGAGCCTCGCTGTGTGTATAGTTTAGTCCTCTATACTCATACATTCTCTTATCGTACTCAGGTGTAAAATGAATATCTGGCCGTTAACAGCGTTATCTGTGTCGGAAAATAAAATTGTAATATTATCGCCTAATGTGCGTCATGTCTCGTTCTAAATGTTACGTGTTGCTGTTAGTCAGGGACCCCTTGTAAAGCTCCTTGAGCACATTAAGTGGATATTGGGCTATATAAAAGCTCAAGTTTTTTTTTCGTTGTTTTTTTTTTTTAATTTACACGACCTTCACCTTGCTAAAAACTCTTAAATTTAGGAGTTCTTTAAAGTGGAAGATTTGAAACGTTTTGATGAGTTAAACGTTATTTCTATATACGACCCTTCGCCTCAAAAAGGTATAAAGTCGGGATGGTTAAGATGATGAAAATTGAATTTATAGCCAGAAATATCAGACTTATGTTGAGTTTGTATGTTTTATTGTGGAGATGGATACCATATTTTAAGGTGCTAATGCCAACAATTTATATTTGTGACCAGTTTTAACATTAAATTCGGCTTCTAAGCATTTGGTTCGTTCCGACATAATACCTTTTTGTGACGATGGGTCACATTTGTCGCAAAAACGAAAATAACTAAATGTGTTTTGTCAGTGAACAGTAAAGATGTGTGTGTGTGTGTGTGTATGTGCGTGTGTGTATGTGCGTGTATGAATGTGTGTGTGTGTATGTGCGTGTGTGTATGTGTGTGTGTGCATGCATTATCGGTCTTAGACTGATTGGGGATGGTGGTGGTAAGGGAGAGGGAGGGCAGGGAGAGGGGTAGGACCGAGGGTAGGGAGAGGGCAGGGGGGGGGGGGGGGGGGGGGGAGGCACGTTTAGTGGATATTGCGCTAGGTATATAAAAGCTCATTTTTATTTTATTTTTTAGTTTTGTTGGGTTTGTTTTGTTTTTAATTTTACACGAACCTAAACTTGCTAAAAACTCTTAAATTTAGGAGTTCTTTAAAGTCGAAGATTTTAAAACGTTTTTATGAGTTAGATGACTTTTTTATATTATGATCGATGCGATAGGTGAGAAAAAAATAAACAATTTGTGTCCAAAACGAAAATAACTAACTGTGTTTTGTCAGTGAACAATAAAGATGTGTGTGTGTGTGTGTGTGTGTGTATGTGTGTGTGTGTGTATGTGTGTGTGCATGCATTATCGGTCTTAGACTGATTGGGGATGGGGGTGGGGGTGGGAGAAGGAAGAAGGGGGGGGGGGGGGGGGGGGAGGCACTTTAGGCATTGAGTATTGGATGTCTATGGGTTATATAGTCCTCATTGCCTTTTTCACCTTGGGTCAGGGTATAGGCCACAGACAAACAGCTTCCATCCTTCTCTATCCTGAGATAACTTTTTTTTAAATCTCATTCCAGGTCTTACCATTTCTCTGTATATCAGCTTCTTTAATTCTTCTCCATGTTCCTCGTGGCCTTCCTTCCCCTTGATAATTCGAAGCTGCTTGTTTGGCGAAGACGTCATCGGGTCAGCAGAGTCCCTTCGGCTTTGTCTGTTGTCCTTCATAAATTCTGTCATTCCAGAAACTCTTCGGTCGCCCAAGCCAAAAAAAAAAAAAAAAGGATTTGGTTTGTCCAGTTGAGCTATTTTCTTGACCCTCTCAGTTGAGGGACCCCGGTCACCACACGGGGAATGGGTTATAGTGATATCATTTAATTTTTTTTCTTAATGAATATTCATCTTAGAATTTAACCCTTTCATGACGAAACCATGTTTTTAAATTGTTATTATAAAAGAAGATTTAGTCTAGACGAAAGCACCAAACTTACATAACTTAATACGGTGCATGCGACTTGGAATTCGTTGAAACTTTATTTACATTATTGTCTCTCCATAGAGATAGAACGAAGTTGACGTCACTCGGGTCTTTGATATTTTTTTTTTTTTTTTTTTTTTTTTGCCATCCGCGTTTTTTAGTAATTCTCGCTAAACTGTATTAACCAGACTATAGATATAATGAAGTTGACGTCAATCGGGTCTTTGTTATTGTTTTTTGCCATCCAGGTTTATG
>NC_088360.1:139933417-139935917 GCF_034508935.2 Berghia stephanieae | reverse complement strand
CATTGTTATATTTATATTATTTATGCATTTTCCGTGATTGTAACACACTACTGTCATATAAAAACAGTAAGTTCCCTTTGTGTTGTTTGCAGTGGAGTTACATTCAATTACACATTGATATCAATATCTTGGAGTTTCGAGCAACAACATGTACATTTTATTTTCTGTTGAAAATTCAAAAACGAGACCATACTGCGCCCTACCGAGCGCCACGCGCCTGGTCAAGTTAAGGTTAGAGGTGATAGGTTAGGGGTTAACCTAAGGTTATGACAACCAACTCTAACCTGTATTAAAGATCACCAATCACCCGGATCTCTCTCTATGTGTGCTATATTATATTGAATATCCACTATCCATCCATCCATCCACCCCATCCCTCCACCTGTCTTCTGGCTGGGTGTAGGGCTATATGTGACCCTCCGTCTCAAAACGGTATTATGTCGGGATGATTCAGACCTCAGAAAGTGCATTTAGAGATAGAATGAAGAGAAATTGGACCTTAGAAGTTTTTGCAAAGCTAAAAATAGTATTTATACTCCAGCATGACGAAGAGAAATTAAACCCAAGTTTGATATTTGTGGCTATGAATTCAATTTCCCTAACCGAGTGCATCCCGACATAATACGGCTTTGACACGGCGGGCCACATATTATATTGAATATCCACTATCCATCCATCCAGCCTATCCCTCCACCTGTCTTCTGGCTGGGTGTATGTATTATGTCGTACAATGCCAAAACATATTTGTTTGTTTGTTTTTTTGGCCATAATAACAATTTTGTGTTCCATATTAAGATAAGATAAGATATACCTTATTGATCCTGCATGGAAATTATCATAATATTACACATCATTCATCGTTATATTAGCACAGATTTATACACTGTCATCAACTAATTGATGAAAATACGTTGCTAGCCTAATTAAAAGCAAAATAAACATCAAATATAATAAAATTAAAAGATACATTAAGATTACTCCGACTTAAATAAATGTGACCCTTCGCCTCAAAACGGTATTAAGTCGGGATGGTTAAGATGATGAAAATTGAATTTATAGCCAGAAATATCAGACTTATGTTGAGTTGTATGTTTTATTGTGGAGAATGGATCACATATTTTAGGGGGATAATGCCAACAATTTATATTTTTGACCAGTTTAACATTAAATTCGGCTTCTAAGCATTTGTTTCGTTCCGACATAATACCCTTTTGAGACGATGGGTCACAAATCTTAAACTTGAGATTTTAAAGAAGTGTTTTAAGACACTAAAACATGCTTGGGGTAATTATAAATTGTATGTTATAATATGATATGATAAATTTATTTATTTTATTGTTTTTGGAAATCTGGCCAAAATGAAAAAATGTGTTTTATTATTGTTTCGACAGACCTGTCTGATGGGTGTATTGTTGGCATGTCTTTGGTGTCACGAGTAGAAAACAGGGGTCGGTGTTTACTGATTACCTCCCCTTTCAATTGGAGTCCACATATTTGACAGTGAGATGATGAGAGTAGGGGAGATAATTCAAATAATAATAATAATACTATACCACCAGGAGGAAAATCATAAAATGGCGCCAGGGACCATATTATCACGTAGTGGTAAAGTAGGTACCCCTCTTTAGACGGGAGGGTTGCGTGTCAAATCCTCTTGCATCACGCTCGACGCCCTTTCCTCACATTACCATTGTTTCCACATTTGACGAAATGTGATATTTTGTAAATTTACACATTTGTGTTTGTGTTTTTTGTCTCCTGACGAAGGCCAAGGGCCGAAACGTTGTTTGTTATGTGTTGTGCCCTTATATATGAGTCACGTCTACTCACTTTATTTTCCTCTCCATTTGACTGGCTCATTTAGGCACCTCTAGCTTTGGTTTTACTATCAAAACCTGGAAATTGTCTTAAATTCAGAACGAATAGGCCCATGAAACCGGAGTTTAACCCGCGCGGGGTTTGTTTATCTTTTACCGTGAGCCGGATAATTGCAGTTGCTTGCTACCCTTTTGATAGGACGCTAGTCTCTTTCAAAGTACTTCCCGTCAGATCGAACCAATCCAGCACCCCCAATAACTATTGGGTGGGCAAGGGAGGGGATCGGGGGGGGGGGGGGGGGGGTTAGAAAAAATATCGATTTCTCCCGGGATCGATCTAGGTCCCTTTGGGTGTCAAATGAACGCGCTACCAGGTTAGCTGTGCGGCTATATGGTCTTGTGGTATGACACTCGCTTTCGGATCGGAAGGTCCTGGGTTCGAGCCTCGCAGGGCGCATAGTTGAATCCTCAGAAAAGGCTCTTTACTCACATTCTCTCACTGTACTCAGGTGTAAAATGAGTACATGGCCGTTAACAGCGTTGTCTCTGTCCGGAAAAAAATGTAATATCTCCTGACAGGCGTCATGTCCCGTCCTAAATGTTAGGTGTTGCTGTTGGCCAGCGCTTTCGTTTAGTGGATAATACGCTTTATTAAAAACTCAGATTAGCTATAGGGAATGAGA
>NC_088360.1:139908417-139925917 GCF_034508935.2 Berghia stephanieae | reverse complement strand
CATACTATTTGTAATAATAGTGTAATAGTCAGACAGTGGTGTTTCGTCTTATCACAGAAGTCACGCATTGCTACCTTGTTCATTTTTCGGATAGGTGACAATGGTCGTTTAAACAAATGCCCTGACGTTTTATTCTTGAATTGGATGAGACTCTTTTTGAACACTTTACTCACTCGACTCATGGGTAAATGAGTACCTATATTGAAAGAAGCTATTTTGACACTCGTAAAAAAATATGGTTACATTTTCTTGTTGTGTAAAACCGAACCCAGTCCTTAAGGGTTCAAATCCCATATTAACCCTCTCGTTACCAACCATTGAAAAATCGTCACATTCGTTACAATACAACCGACAGATTTCTCATTCTGATTTCGCGTGTACATTCACAAAATTTAAAGAAATGCATTGATGACAGTAATAAATATTAAACACTGTGTTGTAGATATCATTTTGCTGAACAACATTCTGTATAGAAGGCACTTGTTACTTTTTTTTTTTTTTGTTTGAGTAAGAAAAGTCTATTTTTGTGTTGGGTGGGAGTGAATTAATTTTCGGGCGAAATTCTAAAAATAGTTGTTAAGGAGAAAGAGTTAAAAGTTGGCTGTTATTTTGAAACGAAATCGATCTGGTAACTAAGGGAGATAATTAAATATAAATGAGAGATGTATGTGGACGATGGGGATGAGCGTGGGGAAAAGTCCGCCTCACTGGGAAAGTCTTTGGATAGAGTTTTTGAGTTTTTGTTTTTCTTTTATCAGTTAGATTGATGCGAATCCTTTATCGATCCAACCAATCAAATAGATTGCACAATGAGCATTTACAAAGCGCATTCCCTTTTAACCCTCTCCTTACCACCCATTGGAAAATCGTCACGATCCAACCAGCACTTTTATCATTCAGATTTATTTTGTAAATCACACAATTTCAAGAAAAAATAGCTATAAAAACGTGACACAGTGCTGTAGAGTTCATATTGCTGATCAATATCATGCATAGAATGTATTTGTTGCTCTTCTGCTTGAGTAAAACAAGCATATTTTGTGTTTGATGGGTGTGAATTTTCGGGGGAAAATTCTGAAAATGGCTGGTAAGGAAAGGGTTAAAGTAGAAAAAAAAAAGTTCAGCATTTATTTAAAGCAATATTCATTTTTTTTTTAATTTAGCTTTTATATAGAACAATATTCACTAATCATGCTCAAAGCGCTTTACAAAGGGTCCCTGGGTAACAGCAACACGTAACATACATAACGAAAAGTGACGCCTGTGAGGCGATAATACAATTTTTTTGGACAGAGACAAAGACAACGCTGTTAACGGCCAGGTACTCTTTTAACACCTGAGTACGGTGAGAGAATATGAGTCAAAGAGTCTTTTCCAATTCATGCAGATCTAACAGACCCAGCGACCAAATCACTGCTGGCGGATGGACAGGGGGGTCAGAAATAAAAAATATCAACTGCATCCGGGATTGATCTCGGTCCTTTTACTTGTAAAGCGAGTGCTCTACCAACTGAGCTCCCGGGACCCCCAATCACCCAGTTGAGCCCGATATAGATAGTATGCGCTTGGCTAAGAAGCTCACAACATTGCCATCCGGAAGTATAACGGACCAACACACAAAACTGTGTGTATCCATGAATGTTTATAGTCGGGTTAATACAGTTCAGTGAGCATTACTCATAAACGCGGATGGCAAAAAACATCAACAAAGACCTGAGTGACGTCATCTTCGAACTATCTATAGATCTAATTTTGCCATCTTTAGATGACATCCGGATGGCAAATATAAGGATTTCCAGTTAGGCGATTCTTTACAACTGAGTGGAAACAGAGACTGAAATTTCAAACTTCTCGACATGCCATTCTTCACCAGACTGTGAAATCCAATACATTGACAAACTGCCTAAAATAAATTTGAATCTCTTGAAAAATCAGATTCCAGGAATTCTGAGCCATTGTCATTGTAAAGTTCGACATCCATCGATCATCACCCCCCCCCCCCCCCCCCCCCCCCCCCCCGGCCGGGTCCACCCTCCGCCAGTCTACAGTAATCGTCATTGTAAAGTTCGACATCTTTCAATCGCCTCCCACTCCCCCCACCCCCTCAAATTAACGTCAACGTTAAAAAGTTCGACAACCTTCACTCATCACCCCCCCCCCCTTCCCCACTTCTCTGCTACTCATCACCATCTAAATATAATGATATACTATAGTTTGGAAACTTTCAATCATATGCCTCTCCCCACCTCACCCTGAAGGAAATAGTGCACGGTTGTTCATGTTATATTTTTTACGCGCCCAGACCCTGCAAAATATAGCTGGATAAGCTGTGCTTAACAAATGTATTATTATTATTATTATCATCATCATCATCATCATCATCATCATCATCATCATCATCATCATCATCATCATCATCACATCATCATCATCATTATCATCATCATCATCATCATTATCATCATCATCATCATCATCATCATCATCATCATTATCATCATCATCATTACCTATTGTGCGAATGTGCTTTGGTCGAATTAAGTGCATCATCCCCCGTCTTGCTTGGTTACCGTCTCCAAGGAATGGCATCAAATCACAATGGCTGACATAACAATGAATGGAGCGTTTGGTTTCAGGTCTAGACATACGGGCTGCTGGTTCCGTCCATTTTCTTTTGTGGAACTCTTTGTTGTTGTTGGGGTTTTTTCGGTCAGTCTTTTGTGTATTTTGTGTAACTCTTTTGTGTGTTTTGTGGAACTCTTTTTTGTTGTTGTTTTTTTTTTCGGTCAGTCTTTTGTGTGTTTTGTGTAACTCTTTTGTGTGTTTTGTGGAACTCTTTTTTTCTTGTTGTTGTTTTTCGGTCAGTCTTTTGTGTGTTTTGTGTAACTCTTTTGTGTGTTTTGTGTAGATAACTCTTTTGTGTTGTTAATATTGATTGATTGTTTTCTATTATTCTCCACTCCCACGCGTAATTATTGTATTCTTGTTAGTAACAATTGAATCATTGTTTGTTTATCTGTCTGTCTCCAAAGCATTTCTCTCCTCCCACCCCCCCCTCTCTCTCTCTCTCTCTCTCTCTCTCTCTCTCTCTCTCTCTCTTTCTCTCTATATATATCTCTTCCTCTCTCTCTCTCTCTTTCTTTCTCTCGCTCGCTCTCCATCAACAAATCTATCTCTATCTATCTGCCTTTCTATCTATCTATTTATCTATCTCACTCTCTCTCTCTCTCTCTCTCTCTCTCTCTATCTATCTATCTCTCCCTCTCTGTACTTCATATTTTTCAATAAAGTTCAATGTTCCATAAGTGTCAGGATCGCCTCGGTATAACGCAGAATGAGGTGGTTGGTCTGTATTGGTATCTTTTATTTACCTTGGAGCTCAATGTAATTTCATTATTATAGTATGTAATAATTTATATTGCAATATGTACATTGACTATTTATTATTAATTGTCTGTGGAATAAGTGATACTAGGCTGTTAATGTTAGAAGCTGCGGACTGTAAAAAGTAATAAACAAAGGTGAATATAACAGCTTCAAAAAAAAAAACAAAATACAAGCACCAAACGGAACGTTTCGGGCTCAAAACCCTTCTTCAGTCAACAACAAAAAAATAGTAAACAATAAAGATATAAATACATTACTACAATATCTTTCCAATATTTTTCTACAAGAGAAGACCTTCCAATTATCTCTGACTTTCCAATATTTTTCTACAAGAGAAGACCTTCCAATTATCTCTGACTTTCCAATATTTTTCTACAAGAGAAGACCTTCCAATTATCTCTGACTTTCCAATATTTTTCTACAAGAGAAGACCTTCCAATTATCTCTGACTTTCCAATATTTTTCTACAAGAGAAGACCTTCCAATTATCTCTGACTTTCCAATATTATTCTACAAGAGAAGACCTTCCAATTATCTCTGACTTTCCAATATTTTTCTACAAGAGAAGACCTTCCAATTATCTCTGACTTTCCAATATTATTCTACAAGAGAAGACCTTCCAATTATCTCTGATTTTCCAATATTTTTCTACAAGAGAAGACCTTCCAATTATATCTGACTTTCCAATATTATTCTACAAGAGAAGACCTTCCAATTATCTCTGACTTTCCAATATTTTTCTACAAGAGAAGACCTTCCAATTATCTCTGACTTTCCAATATTTTTCTACAAGAGAAGACCTTCCAATTATCTCTGACTTTCCAATATTTTTCTACAAGAGAAGACCTTCCAATTATCTCTGACTTTCCAATATTATTCTACAAGAGAAGACCTTCCAATTATCTCTGATTTTCCAATATTTTTCTACAAGAGAAGACCTTCCAATTATATCTGACTTTCCAATATTATTCTACAAGAGAAGACCTTCCAATTATCTCTGACTTTCCAATATTTTTCTACAAGAGAAGACCTTCGACTTATCTCTGACTTTCCAATATTTTTCTACAAGAGAAGACCTTCGACTTATCTCTGACTTTCCAATATTTTTCTACAAGAGAAGACCTTCCAATTATCTCTGACTTTCCAATATTTTTCTACAAGAGAAGACCTTCCAATTATCTCTGACTTTCCAATATTTTTCTACAAGAGAAGACCTTCCAATTATCTCTGACTTTCCAATATTTTTCTACAAGAGAAGACCTTCCAATTATCTCTGACTTTCCAATATTTTTCTACAAGAAAAGACCTTCCAATTATCTCTGACTTTCCAATATTTTTCTACAAGAGAAGACCTTCCAATTATCTCTGACTTTCCAATATTATTCTACAAGAGAAGACCTTCCAATTATCTCTGACTTTCCAATATTTTTCTACAAGAGAAGACCTTCCAATTATCTCTGACTTTCCAATATTATTCTACAAGAGAAGACCTTCCAATTATCTCTGATTTTCCAATATTTTTCTACAAGAGAAGACCTTCCAATTATATCTGACTTTCCAATATTATTCTACAAGAGAAGACCTTCCAATTATCTCTGACTTTCCAATATTTTTCTACAAGAGAAGACCTTCCAATTATCTCTGACTTTCCAATATTTTTCTACAAGAGAAGACCTTCCAATTATCTCTGACTTTCCAATATTTTTCTACAAGAGAAGACTTAACAATAATCTCTGTCGTTTATCTGAATTTAAGAATGTATTTATGTCTTTATTGGATTTTTTTCTTGTTGGCTGAAGAAGGGTTTCGATCCCAAAACAATCCGTGTTTGGCATTTTGTTTTTTATTTTAAAAATCTGTTATATACATTTTTTGTTTATTACTTGTTATTGTCCATAGAAAACTGCGTTTTGGTGTAAAAAATACACCGTGCACACAAAAGCACGTCCATTATAGGAAATAAAAGAAATATTAATTTTATTCGGCCTAACTGTGAAACCACAACTAATCTTGTTTTAAAGAGGATTTGAGTGTTTTTCTATTGTGTCCGCAAAATAATTATGTTCGTTGAGAATCTCTCTATATATAAATCTACAATAATATCAAAACAATTAAAAACTCAACAGATTTTTCATGGATGTAAATTCACTTTGATCTCGAGTCACTAACTAAAGCCTTAACAAGATTTCTCTTGATGTCGACTTCTATCCTAACCCCTCTCTCTCTAAACAGGTTAATTATGTCACTTTACCCTAGGGAGCTCTCCATCTCGCTTTATGCCCTTAGCCTTAACTCTCCCCCCCCCCCCAAACCCCCTATTAAACACGTTTTTACTAAACTTCTAAAATGAGTTTGTGAGTTGTTTTTTATTTGTGTGTGTGTGTGTGTTTTTTGTTGTTATATTTTTTTTTCTTCTTCTTAACCTTTTGCTCACTCACCAGCACAACTGCTGCTAACCCCCCCCCCCCCCCGCCCCTTTGCACGCGAACTAATCTAATGCCCCGAAGGTGTTTTTTGGGCTTGGGGGGGGGGGGGGGCGCAGTGTGATCGCGGGTGTGGAAGGTTTGCTGTTCCTTCTGCCCTGATTCTAATGAGGAATCGGGAATTAAACTGTTGGCTTTGGGGATCAGACCGGAGACTCTTTGACCTGCCTGCAAAAACACAATTTAGACCAAGCGCCTGAAACAACAACCGTTTTTCTTTTAGTGTCCACTGGCAAAAGAGTTTTAAAAAAATATTATGTGAGACTGACTGGCTGAGAAAACCCGGGAAGATGCGGCGAGCTTCGATTCAAGATATGAGCTAAAAATTGAAGATAAAGTGTTTCCATTAGCAAAACATTTTATAACTTGGGTTCTATCTAATAGACATAGAAAGAAATATTTAAAGTGGTAAATGATCAGAAAGATGTGGTCTACACCACTGCATACATAATTCAATTTATGAAATTTGCTCATCTTTCCGGGTTTTCTCAGCTACCTAAACATAGAATTCTATCCAAGAACTTTAAACTAAATATGGATGAATTTAGCTGAAATTTAACATGGTAAATAATCGTAAAGCTCAGATTTCTTTGAATCTTTGATTTTAATTAAGACTTTAGAGGAATATCAATTTTGATAAATTTTGACTGTTTGATGCCATTATCAATTCATAAATAATTTCAATTTTGAAAATTTACGTCCAAAATTGTTTTTAAAAGGCGTTTTGTAAATATACGATAAATTACTGTTTTTGGTATAAGTTAAGCAGATGGTCAATTCGTGCCAATGGTCTGTCTATCTGGGATGCAAGGGTTCGTAAAAAGTTCAGAAATTGAAGTCCTAACTAATATACATGTTTGGATGTTCTGTTTTCACTTCCAAGTTGGTCGTGGTGATTTGTTCTTTCATTGAGTCAATTTGGTTGATAGGCTCGCTACCCAGTGGCTCAATTTGCTGAAGCGTTTTATTTGATCACGTGACCATAACAACTCTCGTTAAAACTCACTCTCATTATGTTTGAACTTTTTCATGCGCGTTATTTACTCACCTTTGGGGTCGTCAATCTGTTTGCTGAAACGCAGATAAGACGTGTTATATTCTAGTAGTACTTCAGACATTTTTTCTCTCCTAAATCCACCATATCCACTATGCGGCTACAATGTGTTCCAGTGGTATGACACGCGCATTCGGATCAGAAGGTCCTGGGTTCGAGTCTCTCTCGCTCGATCGGCGCATAGTTGAGTCCTTGGAAAATGCTCTTTATATACTCACATTCTCTCACCGTACTCAGTTGTAAAATAATGAGTACCTGGCCGTTAACAGCGTTGCCCCTGTCGGAAAATCTTGCAAGCAATTTCCCCATGGGGATGAATAAAGGGAATTTTATCTTATAGTTTTTTTTATTTATATTTATAATTACGCTTTATTATTTCATTTTCTATATTTGTGATAAAGAACGAAGTGACACATTTCATATCCAATCAAATCGATTTCAAGTTGTCAACAGACAGACTTGTAAACAAACAAACAAACGATAGCGCGACACGATAACGACATGGCCCGAACCGAATACTCACTCACATCAACAAAACACTTTTAATTAAAATTTGTTGGCAAGATAGATAGCTTTCATTTCCAATAGGGAATGAGATTAGCGGAATAGTAGCGTCCCTTGATTGGACGTCACCTTACAGAGAGAACGTCAATTTGGTTTTGAAGTGTCTCAAGCCGCTTTCACCGGAAGCGAGGACGAGAGACGCATGCGCACAACCAACATGACGTTCTCTCTCTAATAACTTTTCCGCCGGTGACGTCACAGACTATGGGTGACGTCCAATCAAGGGACGCTACTCTTCCGCTAATCTCATTCCCTATAAGACATGGCATGACCCGAATGACGCGCTCTTACAATTCTTTCCGACATTTTTCCTTTATTCATCCCTTAGGGGGGAATTTGTTTCCAGGGTCTATTCCAAGGGATGATTTGGAGTAACCCAGGCGTCAGCCGCAGAGCAGAGCCGCAAGTTGAGCTAGGACGAGGTGACTTGCTCAAGGCCACACATCGTAGCGGCAGCGGTGGATGATCGGACTCTGTACTCTTCGGGTACGAAGCAAAGACCGTACCGCTGAGCCACACTGCCCCGTCAAACGTATACGTTATTTGCATCAGTATTGAAACAAAAAATAGAAAAAAAAAATTATGTTGAAGTCTCAGTTTGGAGACACTTGCAATTGTAGGCAAGGGACGCTACTCTGCCGCTAATCTAATTCCCTAAAGGACATGGCATGACCCCAGTGACGCGCTCTTACAATTCTTTCCGGCAGAGACAACGCTGTAACCTGCTATCAACAAGACTTGTGTACGATGAGAAAATGTGTATAAGGGTCTTTTCCAAGGATTCAACTTTGAGTCCCCCAGATCTTAGGATCAAACCAAGAACTTACAATCCCGAAGACGAGCGTCATACCACCAGAAAACACAAGTATGAAGTCCCCCAGAGTCATTAGGCCTATAGAGCAGGAGCTTATTCCAGTTTTTATAGCGTGAAACGGTTAATGGCATTTGTATGCGACCCTTTGAATAGGACGCTAGTCTTTCGTAAACTACTTCCCTGCCAGATGTAGCAGACCCAGCTACCCAATCACTGCGAGGTGGACAGGGGGTTCAGGAAAAAAAATCAGCACACTATTTTATGCTATTCCTTTTCGGTTGGTCACTCACAAATTTGTAAACAAAATTGAGCTTTTATATAGAGCAATAGCCACTAAATGTGCTCAAAAGTGCTTTACAAGGGGTCTCTGGCCAACAGCAACATTTAACATTAGGACGGGGCAAGTCTGTAAGGCGATGTTTTAATTTTTTCGGACAGAGACAACGCTGTTAACGGCCAGGTACTCATTTTACACCTGAGTACGGTGAGAGAATGTGAGTAAAGTGCTTTCTCCAGGGACTCAACTACTATGGGCCGAGCGATGCTCGAAAACAAAACACAAAAACATGGAGACTATTTTTTTTCAAAACAGTTCAATGAATCCAAATTCTGCTGAGTGGAAATTTTGCACCTTCCTTTGTTGTCGTCTATCTACAATGTCTGTCAACACGATGTTAGTCAAATGATCTGGCGGAGTTTTATTTATCATTTGTTTTCAATAGTCTTCAACAGTCGTATTGTCACTTCCTTCCTAATGACGTATGGTAACTTAGTAACACTGGCTCTAAACTATCGGAACAATGGCGGACGCCGTATGAAATATTTCCCCGGCGAGCTTAAACGCGTATCCAGAGGAAAAAAACCCCATCAATTTGATCATGTATTGACTTTTACACATTCTGATCACAAGGCATATGAAAAGGGAATGAAAAGTTCTAGCCAGCATGAAGAATAAAAAGTAATGATTTTCTTTGTTTAGAACCAAGATGGCCGCCGTTGCAGGGCGCGTGACATCAGACTACTGAATCCAATTGCCGCAGGGCTTTAGCTATATATATTTTATCATTTATTGACATTTCGCCTGTGATAGAAATGGAGTAAACAGCAATTATGTAGAAGAACGATTTTATTTTCCCAGATCGTAAACGTTGATGACTACTTTGTGTTTCAGAGAAAACTAATATTTTATTGACGCACATTGAGTGTAAAAAACGTGTTGTCGAGATACACTTGGAATTATAGACAAGTGGATGTTCTGTGAAAAAACCCACAAATTTTATAGAAATCAAATGACATTTAAAATCATATTTAACAAAAATAAATTCCCCTTATTCATCCCATAGGGGGAATTTGTTTCCTGGGTCTATTCCAAGGGATGATTGGAATAATCATATTTCAATCATATTAAGATAACCTAAACTGATCAAAAAGCTATTTTCTACAGTATGAAGTTTCAGGTTTGAGACACTTGAAGTTGTAGACAGATGACTGTACAATGAAAACACACACACATTTTATAGTAACCAGAATCTTTTTACATCTAGACACTTGCTATTGTAGACAAATGGCTGTACAGTAAAAAAGAAATTATTTTAGTAGCCAAATGACATTTAAAATCAAATATCAATCAAATAAGTTAAGCCCAACTTATTAAAAAGCTTTTTTTCTTTGAGGTCTCAGATTAAAGAATATCCGAGACTCACCACATCAATACGGTGTTATGTTGCAATAAACAACAACAAAAATATGTGTATGAAACAGTGCCAGACCAAGCAAGAAAGCAAATACAGGAAGAACAAAAAAACATCTTAACTCTCTCCTTACCAGCCATTTTAGATATTTTCCACAAAACTTCTCACCCAACAAACACCAAAAAAATATTTTTTATCACTCAAACACAATAGCGGTAACGTTTTTGCGATACATAATTAATTTCTGTAGCAAAACATGATCTACTACACACTGTTCATTTTCTTTAAATTTTATGATGTACAAAAGAAATTTGAATAAGGAAAAATGTTGGTTGTATCGTAACGAATGTGACGATTTTCCTATAGTTGGTAAGGAGAGGGTTAAACCATTCAGAAAAGCTGATTTAATTATTTTTTCTTTGTTTTTTAAAATATATTTTATTTTTTTATTTTACATTTGTCTGGTAATGTTTGTTTTTTTAACCCTCTCTTTACCAACTAGATATAGGAAAATCGTCACATTCGTTACGATACAGCCAACATTTTACTTATTCAAATTTCTATTGTACATCATAAAATTTAAAGAAAATGAATAGGGTATTGTAGAGCATGATTTGCTAAAGAAATTATTTATCGCAAGAACTCACTGCTATTGTGTTTAAGTGAGAAAGATCTATTTTTGTGTTAGTTGGGTGTGAAGTTTTGGGGAAAATCCTGAAGGTAAGGAGAGAGTTAAACACTTATTCAGATCTTTATCTCGCACCAACCCCTGCTTTCTAAATGTCACTTGTGATGTGTAGCAACGGACAGGATAACGAAAATTGAGTTTAGAATCAAAATGTAAAGTTCCATATTTAACTTAGCTCGCTGTGACTGCATGTGTTTTAAATGTGACCAAACATCTTGTAACGGTATTATGTCGTGATCAAACTGATGCTTAAAATTTATTTTTAAATTAAATTAAAATTAAATTGAGATTTTATATAGCGCAATATCCACTAAACGTGCTCAAAGCGCATTACAAGGCGTCCCTGGCCAACAGCAACATTTAACATTTAGGAAAAGACATGACGCCTGTAAGGCGATATCATATTTTTTTTTTCGGACAGAGACAACGCTGTTAACGGCCAGGTACTCATTTTAACCTGAGTACGGTGAGAGAATGCTCATAGTATAGAACTTGATTTTTAGATAGAGATAAAGCCTTTTTATCGAGGAGAGAAAGTTATGATTTTTAAATTTAAACAAACAAACACAAAAAAAGGGGGGGAAAACAACATTTTCGGATTCTGACTTGATCTATTTTGACTTCAAACTAAAATAAGGTGAGTAGATCAGACTCATATAAAAGGGGACAACACAAAACAAACAACGTTTCGGCCCTTGGCCTTCGTGAGGAGACAAACAACAAGACACAACAATGTGAGGTTACAAAAAAAATCACATTTTGTCAAACATGGAAACAATCATATCCCACACCCTCTCTCTCTCTCTCTCTCTCTCTCTCTCTCTCTCTTTCTCTCTCCCTCTCTCTCTCTCTCTCTCTCTCTCTCTCTTCATACATTGTTTCCACATGACAAAATGTGATTTTTTTGGGTAACCATACATTTTTGTGTCTTGTTGATTGTCTCCTGACGAAGGCCAAGAGCCGAAACGTTGTTTGTTGTGTGTTGTCCCTTTTCATACGAGTCACATTTATTCACTATATTTTTCTCTCCATGACTTCAAACTCAATTATTCTCATCGAGTACGATCAGACATAGCTAGGCCTAATACCAAAATGCCACGAAAAAGGTTCACAAATGGAACATTTTGCAGTGCATTTACCACGGCCACAACCGTAGAAATGCGCATTAGAAATAAATGCGCATATCATAAAGTAGACTCTGAATAGCCCCCAGGGCTCTCGACACCCTGGACAATGGTGCCGCCTACGCTAATATCCTCAATTGCTTTGCAGTCCATTCAAGATGGTCACCTCACTGACCCAGTGTCAACGAGGCTGGTCAAGGAGCATCTGCCATCTTTAATATTATCGTCCTTTGGAGGTCAAGACGGGAGGTCAAGGTCAAAACTAACTGACCGGATACGCTTCATTGAACTGAAGCGCAAACGCACCCTGCTTAGCAGTCAACATATTCGGGTTTTCCCTGTTTTTCTCCAAGCAATTTTATTGAACCTCTCACGCTTAATCGCTTGCAAGATGTCCGAGTTCTTCATGGACACCATCCAACGTGTCATTGTGACAGTGTGTGTGTTTATGTATCTGTGAGTGTGTGTGTGTGTGTGTTTGTGTGTGTTTGTGTGTGTTTGATTCCTCTTCGATTTTGTATTAAACATCTGTTTGAGCCTTGGCGATTTTCAGTGGACACAACTTCAATGGCCAAATTTGAAAGCGGAGTACGCGCGTTTGTTTTCGGGATATAGGTGTGTGTGTGTGTGTGTGTGTGCGTGTGTGCGTGTGTGTGTGTGTGTGTGTGTGTTTGATTCCTCTTCGATTTCGTATTAAACATTTGTTTGAGTCTTGGCGATTTTCAGTGGACACAACTTCAATGATCAAACTTGATTGTGGAGAATGCGTATTTTTTCTTTTTTCTTTTTTTTTTTTTTCGTGATTTTTAAAGGGAAAATGCAATTGGGAAATACCATTAGTAGATTTGGAGGGGGGGGGGGGGGGGTCCAGATATCAGTTGATAGAGCACTCGCTTCTCAAGCAAAGGGACTGGGATCGATCCCGGGTGTAGACGAGATTTTATGTGTTGCTTTTGGTACTGGACCTTTAAGAACATTTAACGGATATTGCATAGTATAAAAGTATAAGTTAAGTTAATAATAATATATTCATTTATATATATATTATATATTTATCTACTTATCTATTCGTTTATTTATAAACTTATTCATCTATTTTCTTACTTTCATTCATTCATTCTTATTTTATTCTGTCTTACTGAAGGCTTAATAGGAATTATCCTTTAAAATGCCTTACACAATAGTTAATAATTACAGAATCTCATACAGTCTGCATTGTATCATTCACAGACAGTTTTACACAATTAATTATTTGTTCATTTATAAGATTTATATTTCTGCATTGCTCATGTCAATAAATTTAACTTTATTCCTCAAAATGATGTTAGCCATTGATCAATTCCAACATACATTATATAACATAATCAATCATTTTTCCATCTATAAATATACGATTTCCTGCATTGCTCATGTCAATAAATTTAACTTTATTCCTCAAAATGATGTTAGCATTGTATCATTCACAGACAGTTTTACACAATTAATCATTTGTTCATTTATAAGATTTATATTTCTGCATTGCTCATGTCAATAAATTTAACTTTATTCCTCAAAATGATGTTAGCATTGTATCATTCACAGACAGTTTTACACAATTAATTATTTGTTCATTTATAAGATTTATATTTCTGCATTGCTCATGTCAATAAATTTAACTTTATTCCTCAAAATGATGTTAGTTCCATCTCGATCAAAACTATAAAACCCAACATCAACATTGAATATAACGATAATCAACTCCTTCCTTTCCCCAGTCGCCAGGAAATACCGGATTTCCTCAAATCGCCTCTTAACTGGACATGGCGGGAACTGCATCAAGTATGTGTAGATGGAAACTTGGGAACAGTGATATCTTTCGGTAATGTCAGGCAGTCCCAGAGACCAGCGATCACATCGTCCTCCACTTTCCAGTAATTTAACTTGATGGTGGCTACGAAAACGTCCTAATGGCGGAGGAAGACTTTAGAATCTGGGTTGACGAAATGAATTTGGAGGTGTAGGCATACGCTAACTAATACTACTAGTCTTTTTAAGGGGTCAAACAAAGAATTCTAAACCTGTGTTTACATTTTAAACACAACTCTTTTATAATCAGTCAACGTAGTCTCATTAAACATCAGAAAATAGTCACCGCCTCTCATTGTATAACATGACTAGATTTACAATAAACCTGTGATGGTAACTCATATTTCTTATTGACATTTCACGATATGAAAAAACAACTATTGGTAATAAGTCTGTAATTTTAACTTTTTACCCCCCCCCCCCCCCCCCCCCCCCAAAAAAAAAAAATTTAAAAAAGTAGTCCCGACCAAAATATTATTGCACGGAAACATTCTGAAATAACAAACATTGTATGGAATTGGTATATAATTATTTCACGTGCCCTCAGGCGTTTTATATTATTCTTCTTGTACCACAAAGACCAATAACTCTTGTTGAATACAATGGTCTATTTTGGAGTTATCGCCAGACCATAACGGACTTTACCTCCGGGGAGTTATAATATATGATGACCTGGAAGTGGTTCATTACCATCTTTCATGTTTCCCTTCCGGCGCTACTTGGGTAATAATTTATTATTATCTTCTTGGATCCATGGGATTGAATCTTATAATTGAGGCTTTTTACAGTAATGTGAGAACAAATGACAAAATGAGTTTATATAGCGCAATATCCACTAAATGTGCTCAAAGTGCTTTACAAGAGGTCCCTGGTCAACAGCAACATTTAACATGTAGGACGGGACAAGCCGCCTGTTAGGCGATATTACACATTATCGGACAAAGACAACGCTGTTAACGGCCAGGTACTCATTTTACACCTGAGTAGGGTGAGAGAAAGTGAGTAAAGAGCCTTTTCCAAGGACTCAACTATGCGCCGAGCGCAAGGCTCGAACCCAGGACCTTCCGATTCGAAAGCGAGTGTCATACCACAAGACCACATAGCCGCACTAAAAGAGAAGTGATTATATACCTATGGAACGTATGATAAAAACAAATTTCGCATAATATAATCGTCGTATCAGTAGCCTTGGACTGTTGTACCGTTAAAAAAAAAAGCAAAAAAAACAACAACTGACTTTGATTTTCTATAAGCCACATTGGTTATTATTAATGATTTGATATAATCAATATTATTATTAAGTATTATATAGATTTTATTTCAAACCATACTTACTCCATTTATCTATCTGCTTGGGTCTCTCGTGCTCGCAGAAGCAAAGAATACCCGGTTCAAAAGTATGGTTTTCGATTCGTATCCGAAAGGTACCGAGTTCAACTGACCGCCACGCTGTGTCGTTTTTCAAGCAAGTCATAATCTCATCTAACTCACTTTTTTTGCACTGCACTGAAGACAACGCCTGGGTTATTCCAGTCTTCCCTTGGAATATATCAGAAAGACAAATTTCCCATCGGAGATGAATAAAGGGAATTTATTTTTTATATTTTATCTATTTTATTTCTTGAAATATATTTATACGGTCTCGTTCTAGAGTGCAGTCAATATTTTTTTCGCCGCCCCCCCCCCCTCCTCCTTCTATCCAATTCACTCAGTCGTAATTGAGTTGCTGGGTCTGTTAGGTCTAACGGAAAGTTCTCATCGCGCTAGCAATAGACAAATGTTCTATCCAAAGGGTGGCAGGCAATAGATACTGTCCATTTCACGCAACAGAAAATCGGTCGAGAGGCCTCATGGATCCAGAACTGAATCGATGACAAATTATTTAATGATTTGTTTATCAGGCGAGATCTGTGTTAGACAAAATTGACAGTGTGTTCAATAATTCAGGCACATGATTATTTCACACTGGAGTTTTATCATCAATAGTTAATGTCATGCTGGCGAAAATCATGAGAGTGCATTTTGATGATGTTTCTTCTTCTTCCTCTTCTTCTTCTTCTTCTTCTTCTTCTTCTTCTTCTTCTTCTTCTTCTTCTTCTTCTTCTTCTTCTTCTTCTTCTTCTTCTTCTTCTTCTTTCTTCTTCTCTTCTTCTTTCTTCTTCTTCTCTTCTTCTTCTTCTTCTTCTTCTTCTTCTTCTTCTTCTTCTTCTTCTTCTTCTTCTTCTTCTTCTTCTTCTTCTTCTCTTCTCTTCTTCTTCTTCTTCTTCTTCTTCTTCTTCTTCTTCTTCTTCTTCTTCTTTCTTCTTCTTCTTCTTCTTCTTCTTCTCTTCTTCTCTTCTTCTTCTCTTCTTCTTCTTCTTCTTCTTCTTCTTCTTCTTCTTCTTCTTCTTCTTCTTCTTCTTCTTCTTCTTTCTTCTTCTTCTTTTCTCTTCTCTTCTTTCTCTTCTCTTCTTCTTCTTCTTCCTTCTTCTTCTTCTTCTTCTTCTCTTCTTCTTCTTCTTCTTCTTCTTCTTCTTTCTTTCTCTCTTCTTCTTCTCTTCTTCTTCTTCTTCTTCTTCTTCTTCTTCTTCTTCTTCTTCTTCTTCTTCTTCTTCTTCTTCTTCTTCTTCTTCTTCTTCTTCTTCTCTTCTTCTCTCTTCTTCTTCTTCTCTCTTCTTCTTCTTCTTCTCTTCTTCTTCTTCTTCTTCTTCTTCTTCTTCTTCTCTTCTTCTTCTTCTCTTCTTCTCTCTTCTCTCTTCTTCTTCTTCTTCTTTCTTCTTCTTCTTCTTCTTCTTCTTCTTCTTCTTCTTCTTCTTCTTCTTCTTCTCTTCTTCTTCTTCTTCTTCTTCTTCTTCTTCTTCTTCTTCTTCTTCTTCTTCTTCTTCTTCTTTCTTCTCTTCTTCTTCTTCTTCTTCTTCTTCTTCTTCTTCTTCTTCTTCTTCTTCTTCTTCTTCTTCTTCTTCTTCTTCTTCTTCTTCTTCTTCTTCTTCTTCTTCTTCTTCTTCTTCTTCTTCTTCTTCTTCTTCTCTTCTTCTTCTTCTTCTTCTTCTTCTTCTTCTTCTCTTCTTCTTCTTCTTCTTCTCTTCTTCTCTTCCTTCTTCTCTTCTTCTTCTCTTTCTTCTTCTTCTTCTTTCTTCTTCTTCTTCTTCTTCTTCTTCTTCTTCTTCTTCTTCTTCTTCTTCTCTTCTTTTCTTCTTCTTCTTCTTCTTCTTCTCTTCTTCTTCTTCTCTTCTTCTTCTTCTTCTTCTTCTCTTCTTCTCTTCTTCTCCTTCTTCTTCTTCTTCTCTTCTTCTTCTTCTCTTTCTTCTTCTTCTCTTCTTCTTTCTTCTTCTTCTTTCTTCTTCTTCTTCTTCTCTTCTTCTTCTTCTTCTTCTTTCTTCTTCTTCTTCTTCTTCTTCTTCTTCTTCTTCTTCTTCTTCTTCTTCTTCTTCTTCTCTTCTTCTTCTTCTTCTTCTTCTTCTTCTTCTTCTTCTTTCTTCTTTCTTCTTCTTCTTCTTCTTCTTCTTCTTCTTCTTCTTCTTCTTCTTCTTCTTCTTCTTCTTCTTCTTCTTCTTCTTTCTTCTTCTTCTTCTTCTTCTTCTTTCTTCTTCTCTTCTTCTTCTTCTTCTTCTTCTTCTCTTCTTCTTCTTCTTCTTCTTCTTCTTCTTCTTCTTCTTCTCTTCTCTTCTTCTTCTCTTCTTCTTCCTTCTTCTTCTTCTTCTTCTTCTTCTTCTTCTTCTTCTTCTTCTTCTTCTTCTTCTTCTTTCTTCTTCTTCTTCTTTCTTCTTTCTTCTTTTTTCTATCTTACTTCTCTTCTTCTCTTCTTCTACTCTCTTCTTCTCTTCTTCTTCTCTACTTCTTCTCTCTCTTCTCTCTTCTCTTACTTCTCTAC
>NC_088360.1:139898417-139903417 GCF_034508935.2 Berghia stephanieae | reverse complement strand
CACCGAACCAGACACCACCGTGTCAAGTGGCAGTTACTCATACGGATAAAAACAAAGACTATTTTAACCAATTAACTGTATACTCTAGAAAAACACGTATTTAAGAATTTGGCCTGAAAACTCGTCCTTCAAATATCGATCGATTTAAACGACCAACATCTTGGCAAAAACTCTCAAACCTGGGACTTGATGGAAGACTTTACGGATGTCCCAGGTTTGAGAGTTTTTGCCAAGATGAGGGTCATTTAAATCGATCGATATTTGAAGGACGAGTTTTCTGGCCAAAATTTTTAAATACGTGATTTTTTTCCAGAGTACGACAGTTAAAACAAGTAGAAAGCAATTATTGATACAATTATTGATTATTGGCAGAAATAGACAAGTGTGGGAACAGATCGAGAACAATAAATATTGAGTGAGGTGGAGTAGAGGAGAAGGAGGAGAAGGAGGGAGAGTTTACATAAGAAGGGAGGGACGAAGGTGGGGCGAGTCTGCGTCGAACCAGTGCCCAGCCGTCCACCAAAAATATCAGAAGAAACTTTATAATAGAGAATAAACTTTTTTTTCGCAGCGATGATGGGGGTTTGGACCCGCGACCTTACTGGTACGACAACTCCGCCTGGCCGGGGAGAGCGTGGCTCTATCGTATGAGCTATCCACGATCCCATAGATCATACGGTAGAGTCACGCTCTCCCCGGCCAGGCGGAGTTGTCGTACCAGTAAGGTCGCGGGTTCAAACCCCCATCACCGCTGCGAAATTAAAAAAAAAAAAGTCTATTGTCTTCTGTCACTTTCTTACTCACTTCATCTCTTGTTGTTATCAACATAAGTGCCAGCTTCACTCACATTTTTTAATCGAAAATATGCAGAGGTGGCTAAAGTAATGGCCAGAAAAGTTTTTACAGTGAATGACATAATCAGTCGGATGGTAAAAAGGTTTGAACTGAAGCTTAATTTCACTTCTAAATATATTTTACAGCTAATCAAGTTGGTTGAAAAAGTATGAAATTTGAGAAAAGTTGCTGGATACCTTTCCGATAAATCTGACTAGAACTTCATGAAGAAAATAACATCCGATTTACTTCAAATAGATATTAAAATGCTCAAAAGGGGGGGGGGGGGGGGGGGGAAGGGGGAATATACTCTTTTAGAAAATGCAAAAATGCAAATCCAAAATTTTCACCATTTTCATGACATTCGCTTTCAGATCGGAAGGTCCTGGGTAAACAGCGTTGTCTCTGTCGGAAAAATAATTGCAAATCGCTTAACAGGCGTCATATCCCGTTCTACATGTTACCTGCTGCTGTTGGTCGGAGATCCCTTGTAAAGGGCTTTTTAGCACGTTTAGTGGATATTGCACTTTTCTAAAGCACAAGTTTTTTTTGTTTTTTTGGTTGTTTTTTTTTGCTTGTTTGTTTGTTTGTTTTTCATTGTTGTTGTTGTTGTTTCTTTTTGTCTGCCACTGACTGCAGCTGTTCTATTAAATCCACTTTAGATTGCTATGTCGACCATCGTGTTAAACACGCATTCAGATGGCTTGAGCACGTTTACTGGATATTGCGCAATATAAAATCTCAAGTTGTTTGGGAGTTGTTCTTTTTGGTTTGTTTTTGTTGTTGTTTTGTTATGTTCTTTTTGTCTTCCACTGACTGTAACTGTACCATGAAAACCATTTGAGATTGCGTTGTCGTTCATGAAGATCGTGTTAAACACACAATCAGATGGCGATTGTCGTGTTATCATGATTTATTCATACAAGTCGGTGGTGATAAGACAAAGAATTATGTCCTGACGTTCTAGGTCTCCTGTCAGTAGTTTGTTTTGCTTCCAACGCCAAGAGTTCTTTTGTCCGTTTCTTTTTTCTTATACCATCCGCTTCTCTCTCTCTCTCTCTCTCTCTCTCTCTCTCTCTCTCTCTCTCTCCCTCTCTATCTCCCTCCCCCCCCCTCTCTCTCCCTCTCTCTCTCTCTCTCTCTCTCTCTCTCTCTCTCTCTCTCTCTCTCTTCTCCTTTCTTTATTTCTTCTAAATTTCAAAATACACCACCCACCACTTTCCCCCCTCCCCCACCTTCTGTTCCCCCTATTCTGCCGTTGCCATCGTTATGTTATAGCCTGATACTGAAATCCAAAAGGACTGGCAGTTTGACGTCATTATTTGGTTTTTGCACCGTCTAGTGAGTTGTCGTTAGTAGAGCTCATTGAAACAAGTTATTTCATTGGCTGAACTATTGAATACAACTCACGATTTGTTTTCTTTTGTGGCAAAAGACTGGCATTTTGACGTCATTTTTTTGGTCAGTATCAGGCCAGAACTTTACGAAGGCCATGATTCTGCACTCGCCTCATACTCCACAGCGTCTTGCTCCTCTCCATCTTCAACCTCCTTCAACTGTGCGGCTACTATGTGGTCTTGTGGTATGACACACGCTTTCGGATCGGAAGGTTCTATCTAGCATCGCTCGGCGCATTTTTGAGTCCATGAAAAATGGAAAAGGCTCTTTACTCATATTCTCTCACCGTATACAGGTGTAAAATGAGTAACTGGCCGTTAACAGCGTTGTCTCTGTCAGAAAAATTATCATGCCTTGTCCTACATGTTAAATATTGCATTTGGACAGGGACCCATTGTAAAGCGCTTTGAGCACGTTTAGTGGATATTGCACTATATAAAAAAATATGATGATGATATAAATAATAATAATTATTATTATTATTATTATTATTATTATTATTATTATTATTATTATTATTATTATTATTATTACTATTATCATTCTTATTATTATTGTTATTACCATCATCATCATCATCATTACTATATTAATAATACCAATAGAACCTACACCCTTGTCATCTGCCTACCTATAATATCTATTATTTTCACTGACATTATTCTACTATGCCTTCTACAAAAAGGTCTTGAAACTGTGCCAATCCGCCAGCCAGGCCGTCAACGACCGTCAACGACCGTCAACCGACGTCATCAATTAATCATTCTGGTCCCAATACCCGATAGATGCCTGCGATAAAACATTGTGCAACTGTTAAATGTTTCATTCTTAAGTTGTCCACAACGTTCGGTGAGACAATCTGAGTAAAGAGCCTTTTTTCCAAGAACTTTCTGACAAAACGCATTTTGTACATTTGTGACCCTTCGCCTCAAAACGGTATTAAGTCGGGTTGGTTAAGATGTTGAAAATTGAATTTATAGCCAGAAATATCAGACTTGTGTTGAGTTTGTATGTTTTATTGAGGAGAATGGATACCATATTTTAGGGTGCTAATGCCAACAATTTATATTTTTGACCAGTTTAACATTAAATCCGGCTTTTAAGCATAGGGTTCGTTCCGACATAATACCGTTTTGAGACGATGGGTCACATTTTGAGTTGAAATCTTTTACTTTCCTATGCGGTTACGTGGTCTAGTGGTATGACACTCAGCTTCGGATAGGAAGGTCCTGGGTTCGAGCTTCGTTCGGCGCATACTTCTTTACTCACATTCTCTCACCGTACTCAGGTGTAAAATGAGAGCATGGCCGTTAACAACATGCATTTTCTCTGTCAAAATAAATTGTTATATCGCCTAACAGGCCTCAAAGAAACAAGAAACCATTTTCTTGAGCTTGAGCTTTAGTATAGCGCGGTATCCACTAAACCAGATACTCATTTTACACCTGAGTACGGTGAGAGATTGTGAGTAAAGAGCCTTTCTCCAAGGACTCAACTATGCGCCGAGCGAGGCTCGAACCCAGGACCTTCCGATCCGAACTTGAGTGTCATACCACAAGACCAAATAGCCGCACAACTGGTAGAAATGTTTTTGTTTTTGTTTTTAAGGGTTTTACGGCGCTTGCAACACATTTAGGTCATATCAGAGCCAGTAAAAAAAGAAGAAACTGGGATAGTAGAAAGATTCTAGATGTACAATTTAAAGGACTTGAGGAAAAAGTAAGACAAAGGGGTTTAAATTGGTTTAAATAGGGAACAGATGCAGATTCCAAGAGCACTCTATCAATGCACTTAGTTTGAGATCACCTAAATGTCTCACCCAGACACCAGCACGAGATCTCACTAAGAGGAATACACTCAAATACATACATTATATATTCAAAATAACAAATATAACAATACATAACAGAGAGATGATTTACAAGGAAAAAAACATGATCCCCCAAAACAATAACCATGCATTTGACTGTTTCCCTCTCAACCAGGATATTCGGCCAGGGCCTGGACAAAACCAAGTTATCTCATTACAAGACAAAGACAGAAAGCAAGTTGGAAAACAGATATAAGGGGATAGAAGACACATTAAGTACCTCCCTGGTAGAAATGTAAAATATGTCGTTTTGTCGATGTTTGAAAACGCCAACCAGCCGACACAAACAGAACATTTCTATTTGTTTGATGTTGAAGGCAATATTTACTACATTTAAGGCTTTTTCTTCCTTCCTCTACATTTTTTTAGTTGGCTTTCGATTCTTGTAAAGCGCTTTGAGCACATTTATAGGTATGTGTGCATTATAAAGGCTTTGAGCAATTAGAAAATATTTTTTTTAAAATATTGTCTTAAGATGTTTTACGCTGATAAACAAAAATCTCAACTTATTTTCCTGACAACATTATTTCCATTCTATATTATTATAAAGCTATTCCTAATAATGCTATACGAATAAGTAAAATACCAGTTTTGTCCGCCACACCAATCGCAACAACACACACACATATACACACACACACGTATGTGTAACCTTAAAGATATATAATCTGTGAGAAATAAGAGAACTAGAGAACTATTCACCACACTGGCGGTCTTAAAACAATAACAGAGTGCTGAGTGTGTCAACTGTGTTAATTAATCCTCTTCATAAAAACCACCTGTGAAGAAAATATAATGCAAGGGCAACAACTCTACGATTCTTTAGGGCACTTTGAATACAACGATTAGCCTTTCTTGTTAACAGGTGGTTCGAGAGCGCAGTCACGAACGAACCTCG
>NC_088360.1:139873417-139893417 GCF_034508935.2 Berghia stephanieae | reverse complement strand
GCTATATTAAAGCTCAATATCATTTTTAAATTATTTTTTTTTAGTTTTTAAGTTGATTTTGTAGTTGTAAGAGTGAACAGGTTTTGACGTCATAATTTCTCAGTGCATTCTACTTACAACTTGTAATACAAGACACACTTAAACAGTAAGCTGACGCATTCTTGAAAAACACGTATTTAAAAATTTGGCCAGAAAACTCGTCCTTCAAATATCGATCGATTTAATTGACCCTCATCTTGGCAAAATAGAAAAACCTCTCAAGCCTGGGACTTCGCGAAGTCCCAGGTTTGAGAGGCTTTGGGGTTTTTATTGCCAAGATGAGGGTCAATTAAATCGATCGATATTTGAAGGACGAGTTTTCTGGCCAAATTTTTAAATACGTGTTTTTCCAGACTATGGTAGGTTCAAGACCACCGCGCCACAGAGAGAAGAGGACCGTGAGAAAAATCGGTAGAAAAGTCATTACGAATCGCTAGATAGGAAGTAACGGGGTTTTCCTAACGTGGCTCTATATATGAGGCCCATCTTCTCAGAACGGTATTATGTCGCAACGAAGCTTAAGCTTAAAAGCCGAATTTAAGGTTAAACTGGTTAAAGATATAAATTGTTGGCATTATTAGCATCCTAAAATATGGTATCCATTCTCCACAATAAAACATACAACTCAACATAAGTCTGATATTTCGGGCTATAGATAGAATGCGCTTGGCCAAGGAGTTCACAACATTGCCATCCGGAAGTATAACGGACCAACGCACATACTCTGTGTAACCATGAACTTTTATAGTCTGGTTAATACAGTTTAGTGAGAACATCTCACAAACGCGGATGGCAAAAAACAATAACAAAGGCCGATGTGACGTCATCTTCGTTCTATCTATAGATAGTATGCAGATGACGTCACTCAGGCCTTTGTTATTGTTTTTGCCATCCGCGTTTGTGAGTTGTTCTCACTAAACTGTATTAACCAGACTATAAAAGTTCATGGTTACACAGAGTTTGTGTGTTGGTCCGTTATACTTCCGGATGGCAATGTTGTGAACTCCTTGGCCAAGCGCATTCTATCTATAGATCGTTCGAAGATGGCGTCACTCATTTCTTTGTTATTGTATTTTGCCATCCGCGTTTAAGAGTAATGCTCACTGAACTGTATTAACCTGACTATAAACGTTCATGGATACACACAGTTGTGTGTGTTGGTCCTCTATACTTCCGGATGGCAATGTTATGAGCTTCTTAGCCAAGCGCATCCTATCTATAAATTCAATTTTCAACATCTTCACCATCCCGACATAATACCGTTTTGAGGCGAAGGGTCACATATATAATGTAGTTTTCTTGGAACTTCAAAACGAAACAAAGGAAAAACCCAACAGTCTACACCGGCATCGTAATGATAGATCATTATTAATTATAGATAGAATGCGCTTGGCCAAGGAGTTCACAACATTGCCATCCGGAAGTATAACGGACCAACACACAAACTCTGTGTAACCATGAACTTTTATAGTCTGGTTAATACAGTTTAGTGAGAACAACTCACAAACGCGGATGGCAAAACAATAACAAAGGCCTGAGTGACGTCATCTGCATACTATCTATAGTTTGAGTTGGTTTTTTTTCTGTTTTCTTTTTTTTTTTCTTCTTTTTTTTTCTTTCTTTTAAAAAGAAATATTTTGTAGTTTTTCTTCGTATGTTTGTCGGTGTTTTTTTTGTACTTGTGGTATTTGTTGTTGATTTTTCGTTTGTTTGTTTTTTGTTTTTGTTTTTGTTTTTGTTTTTGTTTTTTTTTTTTTTGTTTTTTTTTTTTGGGGGGGGGGGGGGGGGTTTCTACAACATATTTTTTGCCATTTTTCATTCATGATGAAAAATTTTATATATAAGTTTGACAACCACTGATCTGGCGGAAAATAATTTGCGATAGGCTGGCGTCCTATCCAAAGGGTAGCAGCGAATTGCTATTGTCCGTTTCACGCTATAGAAACTGGGATAAACTCCGGCTCCATGGACCCAATGGCTTCAAAGTACAACTTTTTTGAAAAATTTATGTAGGTGTGAGGTATTCTTGAACGTCAGAGGAAAGAATAACGAGAGAGGGGAGTGGGTGAAGGCTGTCAATTTCTCTATCTGGAAATCCAATGTGATCGCGAAATATCCGATTTCGAGTTCGCATTAGTTGTATATAGATAGTATGCGCTTGGCTAAGAAGCTCATAACATTGCCATCCGGAAGTATAACGGACCAACACACAAAACTGTGTGTATCCATGAACGTGTATAGCCGGGTTAATACAGTTCAGTGAGCATTACTCATAAACGCGGATGGCAAAAAACAATAACAAAGACCTGAGTGACGTCATCTTCGAACTATCTATACGTGAGTCACCCACTTATTATGACAGAGATGAAGCATTTCATGACACATCATTGTGTGGTACACCGAGGCTTTGAAACATTGAATGGGAAATTTAAAGTTTGGTAAACACCCCCCCCCCCCCAACCCACCCCAACCCAAGACCAACACCAAGCAGTCCCGCCCATGTTTATGTTTAGAATATAAAATTAAATTCCCGTAATTCATCACCAAGGGGAAACTTGTCTTGAGGGTCTATATCAAGGGAAGACTGGAATAACCCAAACGTCAGCCTCAGTAAGTACAGCTAGAGTCAGGTGACGACTTGCTCAAGGCCAATCAGCGCGTCAGCAGCCTCTTATGGTTCTCACACTACTATGTAATGACGATCGACCCAATCAGCAAAGTCCGGTCCGCATTCGTGCACAGTCGCAAAACCGCCGGGTAGCATCGTCACAACACACCATTCGACCAGATGCTCTGCCGTCTCAGGTTCTTGCCCACAGCGGGTACATCGAACTCGGGGTCGTGAATAGCTCATACGATAGAGTCACGATCTCCCCGGCCAGGCGGAGTTGTCGTACCAGTAAGGTCGCAGGTTCGAGCCCCCCATCGCCGCCGCAAAGTTTTTATTCTCCGTTGTCTTCTGGCACTTTCCTACAAACTTCATTTCTTTTTATTATCAACATAAGTGCCTGCTCCACTCACTTTTCTGAATCAAACTCGGTACCTTTCGCGCACAGAGCAAAGACAATAACCCTGTGTCTCGATGACAGTCGTAAAATTGATTGAATTTTTAATGTTTGTGAAAAAAAAACACAAAAAAAACTTATTGATCTGAATCTTACAATTCAACCTGACAAAATGAAAAATTTGCAAACACCAGGAAATTCATTAAAGAAAAGAACAGAAAAACAACAACAACAACAAAACAACAACATAGCCACAAAAAAACGACAATTTTTTTTTGATTGAGCTTTATATAGCACAAAATCCACTAAATGTGCTCAAAGCGCTTTACAAGGGGTCCCTGGTCAACAGCAACATTTAACATATCGGACGGGACACGACGCCTGTTAGGCGATATTACAATTTTTCGGACAAAGACAACGCTGTTAACGGCCAGGTACTCATTTTACACCTGAGTACAGTGAGAGAATATGAGTAAAGCGCCTTTTCCAAGGACTCAACTATGCGCCGAGCGCGAGGCTCGAAACCAGGACCTTCCGATCCGAAAGCGAGTGTCATACTACTAGACCATCTAGCCGCACAAAACCAATCCAACAAAGAGCCATCCAGTTTTCCCACAATGACACACTACGATATTACCATGAGCGGGTTACCTCAAACATTAGGCCTACCTTTACCCTTAGTAATAAAATGACAATATAATAATTTATCGTTGTATCAAGCGATGACAGAAAGCCCTTGATGACCGGATCCAGCGCCACCCACTAACAAAACGCTTTTCATTCATTTTAACAAGAAATCTTTTCTTTTGTATGTTCAGATTTATTTTATTATTTAGATTAAGTTATCTCCCTCTCCAGCACAAGCACACACACACACACACACACACAAACATATATATATATATATATATATATATATATAATATATATATATATATATATAATATATATCCTTTCTTTAAAAAATATTATCTTGTAGAGAACATTGTGCTTATTTGAGTCAATAAAAAAATTATACGGCGCACGACTCTACTGAAAGATTTGAAAATTAGAAATGTATATTTTTTACAGGAAGATAAACATATAACTTGATTTCCTTTTATAATTTAATGTCAGTTTGAAAGTTCGTCGAGTCAAACAGATATCATAAAATACGTACCGACGACACTAACACTCTCAAAAACAACCAATTTCGACACTGTAAAAAGTTGTCAGTTTGGCGTTTTCACGACAGGAAGAACAACCAAAAGTTGACAGACCATTGTTTTGATTTTCAGCCGCCATTTTGATTTGTGAAGTATTGAAAAGTAGTGCAAAGCAGTCCGAGGTCTTTTTTTTCTATTAGGGTTAGCTCGAAATCGAAGGATTTTTTTTTCTATTACGGTTAGTCATAAGTCTTAGTAAAGGTGCTAGGGTGTTTGATTTTCCATAAGTTAAGTAAAGGAGAGACATTCCGAAAGCTCCTACATCCCCAGTATTCTTTCAATTTGTATTTTCACCGTTGAGGATTTTCTTACCACAACATGTATTCAGTGTGTACTGTATGTTGCTGTGTCACGGGTCAGAGGCTATAGTGGCTTCCACTTCGTGTGAGAAGATATACCAAATTATACAGACAACGTTGTTTACCAATCTGCCCTCATTAAATGATGGTGAGTACAATATCGAATGAAAATTGTACTTTTCCCGCAAAATTGCGGGCTTTTTACTAGTGTATATATATATATATATATATATATATATATATATATATATATAATATATATATATATATATATAACAACAAGAAATGAAGTGAGTAGGTAAGTGTCAGAAGAGAATAAAAACTTCGCGGGTGCGACCCTACTGGTACGACAACTCCGCCTGGCCGGGGAGAGCGTGACTCTAGCGTATGAGCTATCCACGATCCCCCAAAAGATCGTATCTAACCCTAGTCTTATTAGAGCCTCCTCTTCCTGACTTCTTGAGGTCACGAGTTCAACATACACACACACACACACACACACGCGCGCGCGCGCGCGCGTTTCGAAGGATTAATTTGTATCATACTGCATACTGTTAACTTTAAACGTGTGCTATTAAATCAAATTTTAATTGCATTTACTATATATACTGCTACGCTCTGGAAAAACACATATTTAGAACTTTGGCCATCCTTAACTTCTAGATAGTATGAGCTTGGCTAAGAAGCTCATAACATTTCCATCCGGAAGTATAACGGACCAACACACAAAACTGTGTGTATCCATAAACGTTTATAGTCGGATTAATACAGTTCAGTGAGCATTACTCACAAACGCGGATGGCAAAAAACAATAACAAAGACCTGATTGACGTCATCTTCGTTCTAGCTATAGCCTGATCTATAGCCATCGTTAACATAAAGCCTGAAACTGATCAAAAAATGACGCCAAAAGACAAGTCTTTTGCCACAAAAGAAAAGAAATCTTGAGTTGTATTCAACAGTTCAACCAATGGAATCACTTATTTCCATGAACTCTACTAACCTCACTAGACGCTACATAAACCTGAAGTCAAACTGCTAGTCCGAGAGGGTTCTTGTGTCAGGCGATATATAACATATGTGACCCATCGTCTCAAAACGGTATTATGTCCGAACGAACCATATGCTTAAAAGTCGGATTTAATGTTAAACTGGTCAAAAATATAAACTGATGGCATTAGCACCCTAAATGATGGCATCCATTCTCCTCAATAAATCGTATAAACTCAACACAAGTCTGATATTTCTGGCTATAAATTCAATTTTCAACATCTTAACCAACCCGACTTAATACCGTTTTGAGGCGAAGAGTCACATATTATGTTAACGATGGTTACGTATCAACTCGTGTCCTCTATTCCTATACCTTCTGTAGTCCATGTTGAATGATCCGTTCTCGTTTTGATGAGAAGTATTTACAATAGAAACGATCCCTGAATCTCACGGCACAAAATGTCACCATTCCATCAGTCAATCATGCCTCAAGATTTAGGAATGTTTACATCTTGTCATTTCATTCTCTATGTCGCGCGGAATAAATGTGGTCTTGTGGTATGACACTACTTTTCGATAGGTCCTGGGTTCGAGCCTCGCTCGACGTATAGTTGGGTCTTTGGAAAAGGCTCTTTACTCACTTTATCTCTGTAGTGAAATATTTCAATCGCCTCAACTTCCCACGATTGTAAATACATCAATACACACAACTCAACACAAACTATCGCCGTGATAATGCAACGACTATCTCAGTGTAGCAAAATCGTTGTAGCCCTGGGGCAATAAAAAGGGTGCCATCTGTGATCTCGATTGCATTTAGACTTTCAATTCGCACCTAATATGCAACATGTGCAAGATGTCACTCGTCCCGTAATTAGAAATTCACCAAGCGCACGGACGCAACACTTACGACACCCAGATCACGATTGGACTACAGACAACAACAAATAATAAACCAGGCCTACCAAAATCCTGAAATATTGTTGGCTCTTTGAGATTCTCCAACTCCCGACGAAAACCTTTACAAGCCAATGTTGGGGAGAGTAACGTTCTCTCTCCATTTCATTTACTTAGAGCTCACGCATCTATAGGAAACTCGAAAATCCTACATAGCGAGAAACCTGTGCGCACGAGGGTCAGTGATTAATTTACATTGTGTTACCATTAATTAATGCAATTATACTAGTGGGTAAGAGTGATAATTAATATTGTGTTTTCGCCTGGCAATCAATTGTGTGCGAAGCATTCAGCCTTGGATGACCCAGCATGAATCAGTGTGTAGTGACAGCCCACATCCTGTGAAGAATCAAGCCGAACGGCCTACCACGCAACAGATTACAGACTGCTGACCTGAACGACTACTGTTTGCTATAACGGGAAACCTTTGACGCCAATCAGTTAAGGCCTCTCAAAAGAAAAATGAATAGTTTTGTGATACTGGATGAAGATCAATACTTATAGAATGCTTTCACTGGATTAAAACCAGCATTGTTGTTACTCGGCTAATTATGCGTTAACTTGTTATTGTACGAGGCAATTCTGTTAATTTATATAAAAATACCTTTTTCCTTCACGGGGATGAATACTTACCTTCTGAACCTACCTATCCCTATACAACGTGCCAATACTCTACCACTCCACTATTACCTATTCTTTAAACTTAAAACATTCTATTACTATCAGTCAAGTGTCAGGAACTTTTTAACCAACAATAAAATGGAATAAAAGTGGCACCCGACGCTGTCTATGGGGAAAACTTGTCGACTTCTATATTACCGATCTCCTTCCTTGCCACCCTCCTACATGGACGACACTCTCATCGTAATCAAGGGGTAAAATGTGTTCTAGCCAGCATGAAGAATAAAAAGTACCGATTGTCTTTGTTTAGAACTGAGCTGCTGGTTGCTGGGCGTACGTGACATCAGACTATTGAATTCTAATATTATCAAATGGCCTGATCCCTGCTATAGCTAAAATATTATCAATTGCAACGTGCGCGGTAAAACAGTAAAAAAATGTGATTTTTATGTATATAAAAACTTCAAACATTATGTCTTTAGGTTGAAGAGACCAGACATAGTTCATATAATATCATATTAATTTATCATATTTTCGTCTTTGCAATAAGCTTTATTGATTCTCCTCATACATTTTCATTGAATTTTTGTACATATTTAAATATTCTTTCCATATTCATCAATTCGTTCCAACATGAAGCGTGAGTTTATAAATTTGCACCCAATAAACTGTATACATCAAACGAGAACAAAAACTGAAGATATTCTTTAAAGAATACTAGGGAAAAAAAACGCCTTCATAATTAAAGACCACAAAAAGGATTGGGGGGGGGGGGACAACAGAACATAAAATTAAGCAAAGAAGTAAAAAGAAACAAACATAAAATACAAAGGCCAAATAAGAAAAACAGTAAAAAAGAAAAGAAAAACAAAACAAATCAAGAAATGTGCACTCCAATTGACAATCCTACTCCCGAGTGAATGCAAATTTTTGCCGACGAGTATATACACAATTTCTGATGAATTAAATAATTACTTCAATTTTTTTTCAGATTGATATACAATATACGAGAAACTTTCAAACTTTTCTTAAATGAAGGACAATTCTATCACCCGTTGACTCAAATGATTATTTATAAAATCTGCTTGGGCATAATGGTTGGTCATTTGATGTTGGGAATCGTCATCTGGCAGCCCTGTTGCCAGATCCATTTACACGCACCTACACAGTTTATTCTCGGACATATTTTGATCGTTGATGGCCCAGAAGATTCATCTGGACTATGCTCATTTCCACAATACAATGGTATACTGATTAAAATAGATGAGTTCATGTTTGTAAGAGCATTTATTTCCCAGAAAATATTGCGGGATCTCAATCCATTAGATTAGGATAAAAAAAATTATTGCATAACCAAAGTCTACCATCTTTGGCTGTAAATTCAAATTTTAGTCTTCCTCGTCATTGGGATATAATATTGGTCTGGCACGATGTTTAACATTTCACTTAAACGCATGTCATCAAGATAATTTTATTTTGTTTTCAGCCTCAGTAAAGCTTTAAGCTCATCCCGGTATCTAGTACTCATAGTGTAGTAGATGATGATGTTGATGCTGGAATTGATGGTCCCAGCTAAAAAGGACAACGTATACATGACCCTGCTAAAGTTTTTGTATTTTCCCCTCAGGCCGAGATCTTTGTCGGTGGTTATCATGACCAGATACACAAGCAAAGGGAGGTAACAAATTAGGAATATTATGGAAATCATTATGATCATTCGAATGAGTCTTGCTTCCTTTTGCATTTTAGATTTTGACATAGACTCGTTTGATTTCGATTTGTCTTTATCCGTTGTTGAGGAACTTCCAGTAGATACAGATTCTCTCCAAGTTTTTGATAAATTGATACGAATGGCTGTGATCAGCGTGCATACGAATACAGCCAGGACAGAAAATATGTTAGCGCCGTAACCAAGAACATAGATCATTTTATCCAAAGCAAATGATTGAAATTTGACGTAAGTTACCATGACTAGACGAGTAGAGTTTGTGGCTGGATCTTGGATGAACCTCAAGCGGAAGGCTAAGAAATGTGATATGTGCAAAAACCCAACCACTAGAGCCGCCATTGACATGATTACGATGCCTCTTCGTGGAGTCAGCAGACTCTTGACTTTGAAAGGGAAGATTACACAGATGCACCGCTCTAGAGCAATGTAAACTGTGACGATTCGAGTAATGGTTACAAACATCATATGTACCCAGAACGCTGTGACTGTTTTGACGGCTTCAGGATCCCAGGAAAGATTCTGAGGTTTGGCCAGTACAACAGATTCAATGACGCACAACCAGAACATACTGGCGACGGAACATAGATCTGACACGGCTAAGCCGAATATCCCAGCTGTGCCGGATTCGGTGAAGATGCCTTGCCGAAAGAAGACCAGGATGTTGAAGACGTTTCCAACAATGCCGAAAATACACACGATTCCGTTAAGGAATACATTGCCGACGATTTGGAAAATGAACACTGTGTAGTCATCCACAATGGGCTTGAAGTTGTCACTCGAACACATCACAGTTTTGGTGGTGCTCGAGCCGTCATGCACCAAAGAGCACCCACTTATATTTTTCGCATTCATCCTTACAGTGTTATCGTAAATAAGATTAAATGAAATCAATCAAGGGGACGTCACTCAGCTCTGTGTTATTGTTTTTCGAGCGCCAACTGGGTGATTCAAACTAAAGTGTTTCTAAAAGACTACACATCTTTGTGATCTGGCAGGCAGGATCGGTGAGTATTATTACCTTAAAGTGTACCATCGATTCAGAGGTCAGTTTGCTGCAGTTGTTCAGCCAAGATTCCACACGGTTGAATTTCTAAACTAAGTGCGACAAATCTTTTTGGAAGCCGGCCAGAAAGGGAGAACTACTAACTGCAGTTTTGAAAGCCCGTGTTCGATCATCCATCTAAAAAAAAACAACAAACAAATAAAATTCTTCCAAGAGTTGATGGCCCCCGAAGTAGAAAAAAAATACTCACTTTGTGATATGACACATCTGTTTTGCAATGAAAATTGGTCCAAAACGAACCTGTTTTATCGTTGAAAAAAAAAATATAATAAGTGGCAAAAAAAAGCTAAATAAAATGCTAAATATCTGTAAAAATATATCTAGAGTTTAACACGATTTTTCTCTCAAAAATATTTTAACAAGGAATTGTGAGGCATCAACGTCTACTTTTTTGAAGGTCTGATAATCCAAACTGTTACAGGTTCATGGTAATAATGGGTAAACTCTCAAACCAATGCAAAGTATTGTTCATTACAATATTATGGTTAAATCAAGCCCATTTGCTTTCGGTTATTGGACCTGCTGATATGTAAATGACGCGATGCATCGATAAGTTCATATTAAATATTTTTTACAAAATTTTATAATTACTCCCACCCCCCCCCCCCCCCCCCCCCCCCATCCTCTTCTATAAGTTATCGTGTTACATAATTTTGATGTCAAGTTTTTCATTCCCCATTGTCGATTTGGCGCGACGTGAAGCAACAAAGCAACAATATTCAATGACGTCAGAACATTATTAGACACACCCTCTTAGGACCTTGGTACCGTTATGTTAAGGTTTTCAAGGACAATGTCGTGAGCGATTTGCTTTGGAAGACCACAGAAATTATCATCCAGAAATTTGAAGAATTCCAAAACAAATGTTTACGACAAATATTCAAGATCTTCTAGCCGAATACAATCTCAAATGAGGACCTGAGCAGAGGTGGAGTCTTGGAGAGTCTCATTAATGGAAGAAGATGGCAATAGTTGGGGCATGTCTGTCGCAGACCTGAAGAAACATTGACAAGGAAGGATCTGCGATGGACACTCCAAGACAAGAGGAAGCGAGGCCGTCCCAAGGAGACCTGAAGACTCACAGTGGAGAGGGACCTAAAGCAGATGGGCTTTTCCCCTCGAGATGGTCCCAAGAATAACAGCTGAGAAAACGATGTGAATATCTGTTGCAATGCCTCAAGTGCCAGATGTCCCATAGAGATGTGAATGAGAGAGTATGTGACATTATGGTGCTATAATGAACGCTTGTAAATCGGCACGGTGGCTGCAATATGCTATTGAATGGTCACTGTGTTAATAATGAAATAAATAGACGCACAATAATATTCTCGTATTTAAAGGTTCAATGAAATGCTTGAATACTTTATGATTTTATTCCAAAGTAGTCTTTGTTGAATAGTAGACACTGTTTAAATGGAAGATGTAATAAAATACTTCTTGAAGGTTTTCGCACTCGATCTCGATTTGTGTATAGCAACTCCCAATGTGACAAGGCCGAGTAACAAAATCCAACACAAGTTTAAAAGTGCGGCTAAGTGGTCTAGTGGCAAGACACTCGTTTTCATACCGGAAGGTCCTGGATTCGAGCCTTGCTCGGCGTACAGTTGAGTCCTTGTTAAAGTCTCTTTGCTCACATTCTCTCATGGTACTCAGGTGTAAAAAAATTAGTAGCTGGCCGTTAACAGCATTGTCTCTGTCGGAATAAATTGTAATATCGCCTAACAGGAGTCATGTCTCATCCTACATGTTAAGTGTTGGTGTTGGTCAGGGACCCCTGGTAAAGCGCTTTAAGCACGTTTAGTGGATATTGCACTGTATAAAAGCTCAACTTTAAAAGTTGTAAATTTTCTGTAACCATGATCGTTTATAGTCAGGTTAATACAGTTTATTTATAATTACTCATAAACGCGGATGGCAAAAAACAATAACAAAGTCCTGAATGACATCAACTTCGAACTATCTATAGATAAGGTATTTATGGGGGTTTTTTATTGTTTGTTTTGTATTTAGCTGACGAAGGGTTATGTCGGGATGATTCAGACCTCAGAAAGTGAATTTAGAGATAGAATGAAGAGAAATTGGACCATAGAAGTTTTTGCAAAGCAAAAAATAGTATTTATACTCCAGCATGACGTAGAGAAATTAAACCCAAGTTTGATATTTGTGGCTATGAATTCAATTTCCCTAACCGAGTGCATCCCGACATAATACCGCTTTGACACGGCGGGTCACATTTGATGTTTTGCTTTTGTAGGACGCTGTTATATGCATGTTTTAAAAATGACTCTTTATAAAAAAAATAAACATGATTTTAACGAAGATGGTGCGTGCTTCTTTGTGGTCCAGTCGTATAACAATCGTCATTTGGGGTTGACGGCGAGCGTCATACTACAAGAACACAAAGACTTTCAGTGTTCCTGCCAGGGTTCAAATCTTACCACAGGATAGGTTTGAGCGCCCTCAGTGGACATTAAATAAATGCGGCTATGCGGTCTTTTAAAAAATTGAGATTTATATAGCGCAATATCCACTAAATGTGCTCAAAGCGCTTTAAAAGGGGTCCCTGGTCAACAGCAACATTTAACATGTAGGACGAGACATGCCGCCTATAAGGCGATATTACAAATTTTTCGGACAAAGACACTGCTGTTAACGGCCAGGTACTCATTTTACACCTGAGTACGGTGAGAGAATGTGAGTAAAGAACCTTTTCCAAGGACTCAACTATGCGCCGAGCGCGAGGTTCGAACTCATGACCTTCCGATCCGAAAGCGAGTGTCATACCACTAGACCATATAGCCGCACAAAGGATTATAGGACGCTGTTATATTCATGTTTTAAAAATGACTTTCTATAAAAAAAAATAAACATGATTTTAACGAAGATGGTGCGTGCTTCTTTGTGGTCCAGTCGTATAACAATCGTCATTTGGGGTTGACGGCCAGTGTCATTCTACAAGAACACAAAGACTTTCAGTGTTCCTACTAGGGTTCAAATCTTACCACAGAATAGGTTAGAGCGCCCTCAGTGGACATTTAATAAATGCGGCTATGCGGTCTTGATATAACACATTATTGTTGCAATGAAAATTGGTCCAAAAAGAACCTCTTTTATCGTTGAAAAATAATATAATAAGTGGCAAAAAAAAGCTAAATAAAATGCTAAATATTTGTAAACATATATTCTAGAGTTTAACACAATTTTTCTCTCAAAAAGATCTTAACAAGGAATTGTGAGGCATCAACGTCGACTTTTTTGAAGGTCTGATAATCCAAATTGTTACAGGTTCATGGTCATAATGGGTAAACTCTCAAACCAATGCAAAGTATTGTTCATTACAATAGTATGGTTAAATCAAGCCCATTTGCTTTCGGTTGAAACGATCGTCATTTGGGGTTGACGGCCAGTGTCATTCTACAAGAACACAAAGACTTTCAGTGTTTCTGTCAGGGCTCAAATCTTACCACAGGATAGGTTAGAGCGCCCTCAGTGGACATTAAATAAATGCGGCTATGCGGTCTAAAAAAATATTGAGCTTTATATAGTGCAATATCCACTAAATGTGCTCAAAGCGCTTTAAAAGGGGTCCCTGGTCAACAGCAACATTTAACATGTAGGACGAGACATGCCGCCTGTAAGGCGATATTACAATTTTTCGGACAAAGACAACGCTGTTAACGACCAGGTACTCATTTTACACCTGATTACGGTGAGAGAATGTGAGTAAAGAGCCTTTTCCAAGGACTCAACTATGCGCCGAGCGCAAGGCTCGAACTCATGACCTTCTGATCCGAAAAGGAGTGTCATACCACTAGACCACATAGCCGCACATAGTGGTATAACGATCGTGATTTGGGGTGGACGGCCAGTGTCATACTACAAGAACACAAAGACTTTCAGTGTTCCTGCCAGGGTTCAAATCTTACCACAGAATAGGTTAGAGCGCCCGTGTGGACATGTAATAAATAAAAAGATAAAACAAGTTTAGGATTTTGTAGGCTCTTGTAGTATGAGACTCGCCTTCGGACCGAAAGGTTCAGGGTTCGAATCCCGCATAGTTGAGTCCTTGGAAACTGCTCTTTGCTCACAAGTTCTCACCGTACTCAGGTGTCAAATGAGTACTTTGCCGTTTACAGTGTTGACTCAGTCGGAAAAAAAATGATAACATCGCCTAACAGTAACAGGCGTCATGTCTTATCCTAGATGTTTAATGTTGCTGTTAGCTAGTAATCCTTTGTAAAGCTCTTGATCACGTTTAGTGGATATTGCGCTACATGTTCTGTTTTTTTTGTTTTGGAGGGGGGGGGTGCAGCACACTATCCACTAAAAGTGCTCAAAATGCTTACAATGGCCACAAGCCAACAGCATCACTTAACATGTGAGACGAGACGGCACGCATGTGAGACGCTATTGCAAATTCATTTCGACAGAGACAACGCTCGCTGTTACCGGCGCTAGGTACTCATTTACATCTGAATGCGGTGAGAGAATGTGTATAAAGAGTCCTTCTCCAACTACTCAACTTTGCACTGCTTAGAAAGGGACTCGAACCAGGGAAGTAAGAGTCCAAAGACAGGATCCATACCACAGGAACAGCACAAAACTCCCCAGATTACATAATTCTAACATTGTTATAGTGGATAACTTTTAATTCAGAAAAGTGAGTGGAGCAGGCACTTATGTTGGTTACAGCAAGAGATGAAGTGAGTAGAAAAGTGCCAGAAGACAATAGAGAATAAACAATTTTCGCGGCGGTGATGGGGGTTTGAACCCTTGACCTTACTGGTACGACAACTCCGCCTGGCCGGTGAGAGCGTGACTCTACCGTATGAGCTATCCACGATCCCAATTCTCTATTGTCTTCTGACACTTTTCTACTCACTTCATCTCATATGTGACCCTTCGCCTCAAAACGGTATTAAGTCGGGTTGGTTAAGATGTTGAAAATTGAATTTATAGCCAGAAATATCAGACTTGTGTTGAGTTTATACGATTTATTGAGGAGAATGGATGCCATATTTTAGGGTGCTAATGCCATCAGTTTATATTTTTGACCAGTTTAACATTAAATCCGGCTTTTAAGCATATGGTTCGTTCCGACATAATACCGTTTTGAGACGATGGGTCACATATAGTGGATATTATTTTGCGTTGGTTTGAGAGTATTTCCATTACAACAATGAGCCCATAACAAATTGGGTTATCAGACCTGCCAATAAGTACAAGTTGATCCGGACCCTCGCTTACGAAGATATTGCTCTCTATCTTTGTCACTGTTTTATTTTCACGATAAATGATATGTCTATGTTCAACCCTCTAAAACCAAACAAGATCACTCTCTATTATTTATCAAGACAAGAAATGTGACATCGCCCATCAATGTCATCACCTCTATCGATTTATCACGATTATCGTTCCACGATTATTCCTTTATTGATTTATTAATAAAACAAACATCGATACTGATCAATGGACTACCGATAATTTGATTACTGCCAACTCCTTGTCAATCGAGTCAATGACAACAAAATCGTTTACTGCAAGATTAGACAATTCAGATAATGATTTAGAGAACGATTTGATGTAATAATAATAATAATAATAATAATAATAATAATAATAATAATAATAATAATAATAATAATAATAATAATAATAATAATAATAATAATAATAATAATAATAATAGTAGTAATCGTAGTAATAATAATAATAATAAGAAGAAGAAGAAGAAGAAGAAGAAGAAGAAGAAGAAGAAGAAGAAGAAGAAGAAGAAGAAGAAGAAGAAGAAGAAGAAGAAGAAGAAGAAGAAGAAGAAGAAGAAGAAGAAGAAGAAGAAATCTTTATTATCCTAAAAAAAAGTGGCAATTTGTTATTTGGTTAGACATTTATAACAATACAATATATTGACATAGACACACTCACATGCCAAACAATATAAGAATAATACTGAGAGCGATTGAAGAGCAATTTTTGATAATGATACTTAGATGGGTATTGTCAAATTATTTCAAAATTTGATGTAGTTTAAAGATTATTATTTGTTCATATTTTGAACAATGAATTATAGGAGGTAATAAACTTAATAGGGATGTCATTATTATATTATATTATAGCAAACGTCCCTACTATTACGAACTATATGTAAATGTTGCTGCTCGAAGCTTGAAGAAATAAATAATAATGTGAAATTGATTGTAAGCTTCAATTTAATTACAAAAACAGATCTGTTTTTTGCCATATTTATGGACAATAAAGATCTATTATCATTATTATTATTATTATTATTATTATATATTATTATTATTATATTATTATTATTATTATTATTATTATTATTATTATTATTATTATTATTATTATTATTATTACTATTATTATTATTATTATTATCATTATTATTATTATTATTATTATTATTATTATTATTATATATTATTATTATTATATTATTATTATTATTATTATTATTATTTACTATTACGAACGAAAACTACGTGGAATTACGAAAATGTTGGCTTCAATTTCAGAACTTCGTGAGCATGTTTACGTCATTAAAAATTATTTATAATGAAAGTCGATGCCAAAGTACATGCTTTGGAGGATTTTGAAATATGTCCTTGTATTACTCAATCCTTGTGTGAGTACATAGTTGATTTTCAAAGTTACCTATAGATAGTAAGCGCTTGGCTAAGAAGCTCATAACATTGCCATCCGGAAATATAAAAGATCAACACACAAAACTGTGTGTATCCATGAACGTTTATAGTCAGGTTAATACAGTTCAGTGATCTTTACTCATAAACGTGGATGGCAAGAAACAATAAAAAAATACCTGAGTGACGTCATCTTCAAACTATCGATAGTGACTACAATTTTTATCTACCAAGAATTACGATTTTTTATTTTTTTATTTTCAAGTTGGCAGGTCTGTAATAGTATAACAATTGAAACATCGTTAAGAATATCAAATGGTAATAATGAATCGGAATGATGATAGCAGTAATAATACTCATTTACTTACTTACCGGAGTTCCGTCTCCCTACAGAGGTTGAATGTCATGGAACGCCATTCTTCACACTCAAGGGCCATTACCGAGCAGTCGATTTTTTCTAGTTGTTGCCTCCACATTTCCTATCCAGGACTTCCTTGGTGTGCCTCGTGCCTTTCTGCCAGCTACTTTTCCCTCTAGCACTGATTATCATTCAGGAGAGAATAAAACGAATGCTAAGAACGTAATAAACAGTCCGAAAGCCCAAAGCAGAAATTGTTTTTTAAAAGGGGGAACCTCTAAGAATGACAGTATTCATTTCTTAATAAGTTTTGTGGCGTTAGCAATACTACCTTACCGATCATTTTCAGTATTATCCCAAATGGCAGGCTTATCCAGCAGAAAAATATCTTTTTTAACTGAAACAAGCTCTCTACAAAACAAATTTATGTTCTTATTGATTAAACAAAGATCATTCTTCAGAGTTTGTGTGTGATGTACAAAATAAATCTGACTTTTTTTAAAAATGTTTATTGTGTCGTAACAAATGTGACGATTTTGCTGGAGAGGGTTAAGTCGTTTCAGCTCTAGAATAAAATGTTGAATAAATAGTCAAAAATTGGTTGAAGGTAAAACACGCACCTTAGAGGAAAAAAACAACAAAGACAATGGGGACACTTTCAACGGTGATGAGAGCGGTAGGTGCAAGAAGAATATCCACTGCCTTAATCTGAATTGAAAAAAACAACGCGTACAGAGAATGAGATTAGCGGAAGAGTAGCGTCCCTTGATTGGACGTCACCTTACAGAGAGAACATCTCATGCCGCTTTCACCGGAAGCGAGGACGAGAGACGCATGCGCAAAACCAACATGACTTTCTCTCTCTCTAATAACTTCTCCGCCGGTGACGTCCAATCAAGGGAAGCTTCTCTTCCGCTAATCTCATTCCCTATTTAAAATTGTGGCTAGAAAACTCGTCCTTCAAATATCGATCGGTAGAAATGACTCTAATATTAGCATAAGCTAACAAACTTGGGATTTCGCAAAGATTTGATAGCAGTGAGTTAGACCGATGACAAATCCATCAGTTCAGGGCGTGAGAACATTCGTCCTCCTCCTCAAGGATAACAATCTCACAGACTTAAAATAATATGCGAGCTTTGTCAGGGATCGTATAAATTATCAAATTATTATTATTGAGCTTTATATAGCGCAATATCCACTTAATGTGCTCAAGGCGTTTTACAAAGGGTCCCCGTCAACAGCAACATTTAACATGTAGGACGGGACATGCCGCCTGTTAGGCGATATTACAATTTTTCGGACAAAGACAACGTGGTTAATGACCAGGTACTCATTTTACACCTGAGTACGGTGAGAGAATGTGAGTAAAGAGCCTTTTCCAAGGACTCAGCTATGCGCCGAGCGCAAGGCTCGAACCGAGGACCTTCCGATCAGAAAGCGAGTGTCATACCACTAGACCACATAGCCGCACACCCAAAAAGATATATCCAAAAAGATATCAACGCATTAAAACTGACAAAGAGGAAAGTAGGTAGTAGGTGCATTTACAGTGAATTCTCGCAATAAAAGAAGTGCCTCATGAATCGTTAAAAGCCTGATATAGAAATTTTTCATATCAAGCAAAAACGAACCAAATTATGTACATCTTATAAGATCTACCACAAACGAATTGAAGTCTGCTTCAACGCCTGCGATACTGCAAAATTTTAAGGTGTGGCCCAAATTGGATTCAATAGTCTGATGTCACGTCGCCCAGCAACGGCGGCCATCGTGGTTCTAAACAAAGAAAATCGGTACTTTTTATTCTTCATGCTGGCTAGAACTTTTCATATGTCTTGCAATCAGAATCTATAAAAGTCAAAACATGATCAGATTTATAATGGGTTCTTTGTTCTCTGGGTACGCTTTTATGCTCGTCGGAGAAATATTTCATTAGGGCGTCCACCATTGTTCCAATAGCTTCGAGCCAGTTACTAAGTTACCATGCGTCATTACGAGGGAAGTGACGTTACGACTGTTGAAGCGTATTTCGACACCCTCCAGGAAAAGTCTTGTGTTTTTGAGATTTGGAAAATTCTGATTTATTAAAACTAGGTATCCTTTTATTCAAGATCCTTTTTCTATTCGATTTGTGTCATATCTTTTTGCATTTCAGTCCCGAAATTATTCATAAACTGACAAAAACACATTTTCTACTTGAGCTCTTTTATATAGCGCAATATCCACTAAACGTGCTCATAGCGCTTTACAGGGGGTCCCTGGCAAACAGCAACACGTATCATTGAGATCGGGACATGACGCCTGTTAGGCGATATTATATTTTTTTAGTTTGGACAAAGACAACGCTGTTAACGGCCAGGTACTCGTTCGTTTTACACCTGAGTACGGTGAGAGAATGTGAGTAAAGAGCCTTCTCCAAGGACTCAACTATGCGTGGAACGCGAGTCTCGAACCCACGACCTTTCGATCCGAAAGCGAGTGTCATACCAGTAGACCACATAGCCGCACATTCTACATATTGTAAAAGGCAAGTACACATGTAATGAAGGGTGTGACGTCATTTGAACACACATTGTTAAAGGCAAGTACACATGTAATGAAGGGTGTGACGTCATTTGAACACACATTTTCTTGTTAAATTTAGCAACATCGGCAGAGGCGGGTCCGTCGACAAATAGATGGGGTGTTCAAAGCTATTATTTTTGACCCTCCGTCTAAAAACAGTATTATGTCGGGATGATTCAGACCTCAGAAAGTGAATTTAGAGATAGAATGAAGAAAAATTGCTCCATAGAAGTTTTTGCAAAGCAAAAAATAGTATTTATACTCCAGCATGACGTAGAGAAATTAAACCCAAGTTTGATATTTGTGGCTATGAATTCAATTTCCCTAACCGAGTGGATCCCGACATAATACCGATTTGACACGGCGGGTCACATTTGGTGTAATGTCGGAATGAAACAAGTTTCAATATTAAATTTAAACTAAAAATCAACGACAGAAAAACAAAACTTGATCCTAAAGAAGGTTGTTGACGATTAGGATTTAATACAAACAGCTCGATCAATAAAG